>NC_057810.1:550579351-550635188 GCF_018294505.1 Triticum aestivum | reverse complement strand
GCATGTGATTAGACTGGTGCGTCAAGCTTTATACCAATGGCAACATTCAATGGTACACAAAGATAGCATGGAATTTGAATAAGAAAAAATAGAGTGCACAAACAACGAATTTAACATAGCAGGTTATTAGTTAATCCCAAGTAAGAAACACACAAATGATACATGCAAATAAAAGCATAATCCTCGCAAAAAGTATATTCAAACACCAGCATACCTATATAACCTCCATGGCCTCCAATTCACAGCCCATAGAATCCAAAAGCTGAGAGGGCCAAGGACAGCGAAGAGGAACCCACAGACGCTGCATACCAGAACAACTCCACGATGTTCCTCCTCTTCCATCCTCCCCCTCTACAATCACCTTCTGAAAGCTGAAAGCATGGGTACAGGACCGAAGAAACCTGCCAAACAAGTAGAATGTGATAAATCCCATAATTAGAAATTACAATGCCAAAAATAACTACACGGCACTCGAGTATACAGGTTTGGTATTTACTATCCATACAAAAAGACGCACCAAGAAACCCAAACTATATGATAATAAATTTTGTCTCACCATGCTGCCCTACGCTAGCACAACTTCAGAGACAGGGTGATGTATATGTAGGAGTACCAAACAATGCCATCGCAGCCTCAAAGTCACAATATCGACATGCCTTAAGGACTTCGTTGGTAAACCAGAAAAGCATCGAAAACGGAAAATAATATTCAACACCATTTTAAGAAGTCCGTTATCTGACAGGTAGAAAAGCAAACGGTAGCGCCCATTCCAATAAATCATTGCCCCTTAAGCAGCACCATTATGAACCAATGAAAATTCCGACTATTAGTACGACAGCTCACTTGTCCGACTCCAATCGGGTGAAGACTAAGTCCAGATCCGTGAGAATAACGCCAAAAATTCAAGAAAATAAAAATAGCGCTAGGACAAGTAGTAACGTCATCACCTAAAGTAATCCCAATTCCGTCAAACATTAAAAATACAGTATCACCGGACCAATTGCTGCCTATCGGTGAAGTCCAATCAATGAACTGGAGTTAAATCATTAACATGGCGTGCTAAATTTGATCACTGCGGTGAATCTTCTAATTGACCCCAACGGAAATTCGCTTCTAAAATTTAATGAAGCACATCCAGTTCAGCAGTCCAACCAAAAATTACTCATTACTGCAGAAAGGTTATCAAAATCAGATGCTTAGCCTAAATCACCAAGAACTAAGCTAGACGGAATATTAGGGATATTAATATCTCTTAACACATCAGTCATGTAGGCACCAACGCGGAGGCCTGGCAAGAAATGGAAAGAGATACGTCTCGCAAATTCAAAGATGCATACAAAAAGCACCCAATCCAACCGTTGCCCGGCAAAATCACCCTATCCACAGCTATATCTGGAACGTCTCGCAAATTCAAAGATACATACTAAAAGCACCAAATCCAACCGTTGCCCGGCAAAATCACCCTATCCACAGCTATATCTGAAACGCCTCGCAAATTCAAAGATACATACTAAAAGCACCAAATCCAACCGTTGCCCGGCAAAACCACCCTATCCACAGCTATATCTGAAACAGTACCAGCTCATACCCAGTGTGTCTACGCTGTAGAGACAACTAAATTTAACCAAGTCATTTGCTACAAAGTCTCCCAAATGGCCACCAAATCAACACCACTCCAGATGGCAACTAAAGCACCACATGCAGCAACGCGGTGCTCCTAAGCTCCTAAGCAGGCGGCATCATTTCAAGGCTCCCTCCAGGGAGAGGTCGAGCAGCCATCGCAACCCAAAACCCCTATATAAAACCTTCAACATTCGCCTCGTACATGCATATAAGCTCCCCGCAAAGTGGAATCCCGTAGCGTACGCCACAAGCACTACGCGCAGGAAGTGTCCCCAATTCCACACCCCACCAACCCCGCCAATGCGGCGCCTCCGGAGCCCGCAATTCCCGCGAGGAGCGCTCCCAATCGACCCCCCGAGCCCCTCCAGATCCGGCGAACCCCGCCGAAAACGCCCCCGGAATTCCGTCGCGGAAACCCTAGCTTGAGCTCGACTAGACCCAGCGGCGTGGAGGGGGCCCGGAACAGAGGGGCGGTTACCTCAGCGGAGGCGCCGCCTCCGGCGGCGCTACGTCGGGATCCTCGCCGGCGAGCGAAACCCTAGGTACGGCCTCGCCTGTCCTCCGCTCGGGCTTCGATTCGATTCGTCTCCGTGCGGCTGTGCGGACCTGTGTCGTGAGCGTGAGCGAGAGCGAGAGGGGGAGAGGGGAGCTGCTGGGTGGGGGAGACAAGGGAGTGACGTTTGTCAACTTGGGTGGGCTGCGCTGCTGACTAGTGTTTGGTTGGTGTGTGCGCGTCTCCTGCGCGACTGCCTCGGCGTGAGCTGAAGCTCGTGCCGTGTGCGTGCGTGCGTGAGCGAGTGTGCGTGCGCCGAGGGACTCGGGCCGGGGTACACGAACCAACGACCGAGCAACGGCACGCGTTCGACCAGACCTGTTTTTCTTTTCTCTCGAGGCTCACGTCATGTCCCGCCCCTGAAAAGAACGAAATTTTGATAGGGGTATGATTTCCCGTTTACAATCGAGAGCATTTTCTTGCTATTCCCCGTGTCTCATGTATCGTTGGTTTTTCAACCATTCTTGCCTGTGCTCTCCTAGCCATTTCTTTTCTTTTTTGAATTTTCATTGAGTTCATTCGCAAAAGAAAAAAAAACATTGAGTTGCTACGTGTGCAGACTGCACATGCACGAGTGTGCCCATGGAAAAGGATGTGCTCTCTTAAACATTGCTCTCCTAGACATCTTAATTAAGTTGCCATGCATCTTCTCTTGTTCCACGTTATCACCCGAGCTAGCAAAGAGCCGCTGGTTTTTGTTAGAGGCCACTTGATGGAGATGGTAACTACTCCCTCCGTCCGGAAATATTTGTCATCAAAATGGATAAAAATCCCTCTCCCCTCTCCCCTCCCCGCCGGTAGCCGCTCCGGCTCCGGCGTCCACCCCTCTCGCCGGTGGCCACTCCGGCCCCGGCGACCACCCCGTCTCGCCGCTGGCCTTTCCGGCCCTGGTGATCTTCCTCCCCTCCCCTATGGCCATGGCATCTGGATCTCGCAGTCCCCGATCTGTCACCTCCTCGATGCATTGCTAGCGGCCGGTGGTGTCTGGGTTGGGGCTTTTCGGACTCCCCGGGTTCGGCGCGCTCCTCGTCGACGGACGCGGCGGTGGCGGCTGCTCCGGGGATGGAGGCGGCCTGGCACAGGCCAGGGCCGACTCGCAAGGCCATGTGGCGTCGGCGTCGTGCTCTGCGGCGTCAGCAGGAGGCTGGCCTGCGGGGTAGGTCGGCATCCCCTTCCTCTTCCGAGCGGCGTCAAATCCCGCCGGACCTCTATGGGCTCTGTTTTCGGTGTTTCAAGGAGGGCCATTTGAGGTATGATTGCTCGAACGAACCGCTCTGCATCAGGTGTGGTTTGTCGGGGCATGTCTCGTTGATGTCTACTACGCAACCTTCTCCTTGTAGGTGTTGTTGGGCCTCCAAATGCAGAGGTTTGTAGGATAGTAGCAAATTTCCCTCAACTGGATGACCTAAAGTTTATCAATCCGTGGGAAAGCGTAGGATGAAGATGGTCTCTCTCAAACAACCCTGCAACCAAATAACAAAGAGTCTCTTGTGTCCCCAACACACCCAATACAATGGTAAATTGTATAGGTACACTAGTTCGGCGAAGAGATGGTGATACAAGTGCGATATGGATGGTAGATATAGGTATTTGTAATCTGAAATTGTAAAAATAACAAGGTAACAAATGATAAAAGTGAGCACAAACGGTATTGCAGTGGTGGGAAACAAGGCCTAGGATTCATACTTTCACTAGTGCAAGTTCTCTCAATAATAATAACATAACTGGATCATATAACCACCCCTCAACATGCAACAAAAAGTCATTCCAAAGTCACTAATAGCGGAGAACAAATGAAGAGATTATGATAGGGTACGAAACCACCTCAAAGTTATCCTTTCTGATCGATCTATTCAAGAGTCCATAGTAAAATAACATGAAGCTATTCTTTTTGTTCGATCTATCATAGAGTTCGTACTAGAATAACACCTTAAGACACAAATCAACCAAAACCCTAATGTCACCTAGATACTCAATTGTCACCTCAATTATCCGTGTGCATGATTATACGATATGCATCACACAATCTCAGATTCATCTATTCAACCAACACAAAGTACTTCAAAGAGTGCCCCAAAGTTTTTACCGGAGAGTCAAGACGAAAACGTGTGCCGACCCCTATGCATAGGTTCATTGAACCCGCAAGTTGATCACCAAAACATAAATCAAGTAGATCACGTGAATATCCCATTGTCACCACAGATAAGCACGGCAAGACATACATCAAGTGTTCTCAAATCCTTAAAGAATCAATCCGACAAGACAACTTCAAGGGGAAAACTCAATTCATCACAAGAGAGTAGAGGGGGAGAAACATCATAAGATCCAACTACAATAGCAAAGCTCACGATACATCAGGATCGTACCACCTCAAGAGCACGAGAGAGAGAGAGATCAAACACATAGCTACTGGTACATACCCTCAGCCCCGAGGGTGAACCACTCCCTCCTCGTCATGGAGAGCGCCGGGATGATGAAGATGGCCACCGGTGATGGATTCCCCCTCCGGCAGGGTGCCGGAACGGGCTCCCGAAAGGTTTTTGGTGGCTACAAAGGCTTGCGGCGGCGGAACTCCCGATCTATTGTGCTCCCCGATGTTTTTTGGGTATATGGAGATATATAGGCGAAAGAAGTCGGTTGGGGGAGCCATGAGGGGCCCATGATGGTGGGGGTGCGCCCATGGGGAGGTGGGCGCGCCTCCCTGCCTCGGTGCACAAGTACCACCCGGAGGATTTCTTGGTGGTGTTCGCAGGTCATGAGTTTAGGAACAAGGCTCTTGCTGTCCCTTCCGTATCCCGTGGGGGGTGCAGCTGTTCATCAAGCCATGGCTGAGGCACGCGCAAGCGAAATCCAGGTTGATGAGGATGCAGGTGGATCTAGTGATTGAGGGAGTGCCGTCGCATGCTTGGGATCGGGACACGGCGGTGGAGCTCCTGGGCAGCTCGTGTCTGATTGATAGCTTAGCTCCTGAAATAGAGATCAGGGACGACCTGTCGCTCTTCAAGCTGAGGACCTGGTGTGTGGATCCAGAGGAGGTTGATAACCCACAAGTATAGGGGATCGCAACAGTTTTCGATAAGTAAGAGTGTCGAACCCAACGAGGAGCTAAAGGTAGAATAAATATTCCCTCAAGTTCTATCGACCACCGATACAACACTACGCACGCTTGACGTTTGCTTTACCTAGAACAAGTATGAAACTAGAAGTACTTTGTAGGTGTGGAAGGATAAGTTTGCA
This sequence comes from Triticum aestivum, assembly GCF_018294505.1. Classification (NCBI taxonomy): domain Eukaryota; kingdom Viridiplantae; phylum Streptophyta; class Magnoliopsida; order Poales; family Poaceae; genus Triticum; species Triticum aestivum. The sequence goes on along the minus strand of NC_057810.1, from coordinate 550,629,775 downwards.
AGATAATAAAGATCACGTAAATAAAGACTAGGGGCTGTTTAGATAAAGACACAACTAAATTAGTAAAAGTAAAGAGCTTGTTGTCACGAGAAAGTTATTTGTCCCTATGCAATCGATAACTACACCGGTAATCATTATTGCAATTTTATTTGAGGGAGAGGCATAAGCTAACATACTTTCTCTACTTGGATCATATGCACTTATGATTGGAACTCTAGCAAGCATCCGCAACTACTAAAGATTCATTAAGGTAAAACCCAACCATAGCATTAAAGCATCAAGTCCCCTTTATCCCATACGCAACAATCCCTCTTACTCGAGTTTGTGTTTCAGTCACTCACCAACCCACTATAAGCGAATCATGAACGTATTGCGACACCCTACAACGGGAATCCCTCACGCTTGCGCGACACGGAGGGCACCATAGGACAGCACCAATAATAAAACATACAACTCAAACCAATCACGATCATCAAATAGCCATTAGGACAAAACAGATCTACCCAAACATCATAGGATAGCCATACATCATTGGGAAATAATATATAGCATTGAGCACCATGTTTAAGTAGAGATTACAGCGGGTAAGAGAGAGGTTACACCGCTGCATAGATGGGGGGAAGGAGATGGAGATGTTGGTGAAGATGACGGCGGTGTTGGTGAAGATCGCGGTGATGATGATGGCCCCCGGTGGCGTTCCGGCGCCACCGGAAGCAAGGGGGAGAGAGCCCCCCTTCTTCTTCTTCTTCCTTGACCTCCTCCCTAGATGGGAGAAGGGTTTCCCCTCTGGTCCTTGGCTCCCATGTCTTGGGAGGGGCGAGAGCCCCTCCGAGATTGGATCTATCTCTCTGTTTCTGCGTTCTCCTTTCTGGCTCTGTTTCACCGTTTCGTGTATATATGGAGATCCGTAACTCCGATTGGCCTGAAACCTTTGCCGTGATTTTTTTTCCGAATATTAGCTTTCTTGCGGCAAAAGAATAGCATCAACCGCCTTACGATGGGCTCACGAGGGTAGGGGGCGCGCCCAGGGGGCAGGCGCGCCCCCCTACCTCGTGACCACCTCGGGCATCGTCTCGCGTGGATTTTTCTTCCGTATTTTTCCATATTTTCCAAAAATAAGCTCAGTCCGTTTTTATCCCGTTTGGACTCCGTTTGATATGGATATTCTGTGAAACATAAAACATGCAACAGACAGGAACTGGCACTGGGCACTGGATCAATAAGTTAGTCCCAAAAATAATATAAAAAGTTGCCAAAAAGTATATGAAAGTTAATAATATTGGCATGGAACAATCAAAAATTATAGATACGACGGAGACGTATCAGCATCCCCAAGCTTAATTCCTGCTCGTCCTCGAGTAGGTAAATGATAAAAAAGAATAATTATTGATGTGGAATGCTACCTAGCATAATCTTGATCATATGTCTAATCATGGCATGAATATTAAGACACGAGTGATTCAAAGCAATAGTCTATCATTTGACATAAAAGCAATAATACTTCGAGCGTACCAATAAAGCAATCATGTCTTTTCAAAACAACATGGCCAAAGAAAGTTATCCCTACAAAATCATATAGTCTGGCTGTTGCTCTATCTTCATCACACAAAGTATTTAATCATGCACAACCCTGATGACAAGCCAAGCAATTGTTTCATACTTCAATAATCTCAAACTTTTTCAACTTTCACGCAATACATGAGCGTGAGCCATGGACATAGCACTATAGGTGGAATAGAATATGATGGTGGAGGTTATGTGGAGAAGACAAAAAGGGAGAAAGTCTCACATCAACTAGGCGTATCAAGGGGCTATGGAGATGCCCATCAATAGATATCAATGTGAGTGAGTAGGGATTGCCATGCAATGGATGCACTAGAGCTATAAGTGTATGAAAGCTCAAAATGAAACTAAGTGGGTGTGCATCCAACTTGCTTGCTCATGAAGACCTCGGGCATTCGAGGAAGCCCATCATCGGAATATACAAGCCAAGTTCTATAATGAAAATTCCCACTAGTATATGAAAGTGAAAGCATAGGAGGCTCTCTCTATGAAGAACATGGTGCTACTCTGAAGCACAAGTGTGGTAAAAGGATAGTAACATTGCCCCTTCTCTCTTTTTCTCTCATTTTTTTATTTTCTTTCTTTATTTATTTATTTATTTATTTGGTGGGCTTATTTGGCCTCTTTTTTTTTATTTGGGCTTCTTTGGCCTCTTTTTTTTGTAAAGTCCGGAGTCTCATCCCGACTTGTGGGGGAATCGTTGTCTCCATCATCCTTTCCTCACTGGGGCAATGCTCTAATAATGATGATCATCACACTTCTATTTACTTAAAACTCAACATTACAACTCGATATCTAGAACAAAGATATGACTCTATATGAATGCCTCCGGCGGTGTACCGGGATGTGCAATGATCTAGCGTAGCAATGACATCAAAAAATGGACAAGCCATGAAAACATCATGCTAGCTATCTTATGATCATGCAAGGCAATATGACAATGGATGCTCAAGTCATGTATATGATATGATGGAAGTTGCATGGCAATATATCTCGGAATGGCTATGGAAATGCCATGATAGGTAGGTAAGGTGGCTGTTTTGAGGAAGATATAAGGAGGCTTATGTGTGACAGAGCGTATCATATCATGGGGTTTGGATGCACCGGCGAAGTTTGCACCGACTCTCGAGGTGAGAAAGGGCAATGCACGGTACCGAAGAGGCTAGCAATGATGGAAGGGTGAGAGTGCGTATAATCCATGGACTCAACATTAGTCATAAAGAACTCATATACTTATTGCAAAAATCTACAAGCCATTGAAAACAAAGTACTACGCACATGCTCCTAGGGGGATAGATTGGTAGGAAAAGACCATCGCTCGTCCCCGACCGCCACTCATAAGGAAGACAATAAATAAATAAAATTATGCTCCAACTTCATCACAAAGCGGTTCACCATACGTGCATGCTACGGGAATCACGAACCTCAACACAAGTGTCTCTACAATCCACAACCACCCACTAGCATGACTCTAATATCACCAACTTTATATCGCAAAACTATTGCAAGGAATCAAACATATCATATTCAGCGATCTACAAGTTTATGTAGGATTTTATGACTAACCATGGGATTGACCAATTCCTGTCATCTCTCTAAATAGATATAGTGAAGCAAGAGAGTTTAATTCTTTCTACAAAAGATATGCCCGCGCTCTAACAAATATAAGTGAAGCAAAAGAGCATTCTACAAATGGTGGTTTTCTATGTGAAGAGAAACAAGCAATCCAAACTTCAAATGATATAAGTGAAGCACATGAAGCATTCTATAAAGCCATACTCAAAAGATTTAAGTGAAGTGCAATGAGCATTCTATAAATCAACCAAGGACTATCTCATACCAGCATGGTGCATAAAAGAAAAAGAAAAACCCAATTGCAAAAGACGCTCCAAGACTTGCACATAATGCATGAACGAAACGAATCTGAAACATACTGATACTTGTTGAAGAAAGAGGGGATGCCTCCCCAGCATCCCCAAGCTTAGACCCCTGAGTCTCCTTGAATATTTACTTGGGGTGCCTCGGGCATCCCCAAGCTTGAGCTTGCCTCTCTTCCTTCTTCTCACATCGAAACATCCTCGATTAGACACTACATCCACACAAAACTTCAACAGAAAACTCGGTAAGATCCGTTAGTATAATAAAGCAAATCACCACTCTAAGTACTGTTGCAAACCAATTCATATTTTGATTTTGCATTGTGTCTACTGTAATATAACTTTTTCATGGCTTAATCCACTGATATAAATTGATAGATTCATCAAAACAAGCAAACTATGCATCAAAAACAGAATCTGTCAAAACAGAATAGTCTGTAGCAATCTGAACATCCACCATACTTCTGGTACCCCAAAAATTCTACAAAAAATAGGAAAAATAAACAAGTTGTACAGAAAGACAGTGCAAAAGGAATCAGAAACAATTGATGTTCCAATTAAAAATGTAAAACCGCGCACTACAGCCAAAGTTTCTGTCCTGCACCGTACAAACCAACAAGCATTGTAAACATCCTAAAGGCAAACCTTGGCACATTATTTTTATAATACAATGGAATTGTACAAGGGGATAATTATTTTTATTGAAAAGTTTCTATAATTAAGATTCACAAAGTTCCCATGGGCATGAACAAAGTTTAAGGACGTCCCCCACTTTCACAATGCTCGCCTCTCTCACTTTCACTTCTCTTTTTGAAAGGTTTTGGGTTCCCCTCTTTATTTTTGTTGTTTTTAAACTATATCAAAGCACTCAACAGAAATAAATGACTCTCTAAAACTTCCGGGTTGTCTCCCTGGTAGCGCTTTCTTTAAAGCCATTAAGCTAGGCATAAAGTGCTCAAGTAATGAATCCACCCGGATCCCAAGGTACATCAAAGCCAATTTTAATTAACAATGATTTGTAATTTAGCAGTGAGCACAAAGTAACATAAATCATGTAATGACGAAGTCTAACTCTCTTCCTATACATCGGCATGTCATAAAAGAACAATTCATGCACACATAGTAAAGGCCAATGCATAGTATAAACAGTTTCTTGCAATTCTATCGTGTCGGAAACATAGAGAGGTGGAGACATAGTTACTCTCTCATAATAATTGCAAGTAGGAGCAGCAAGCACATGCATATTATATTCATCAAAATCATCATGTGTAGTAGTAAAAGGCAACCCATCAATATAATCCTTAATGAGGGCAAGCTTCTTATAGTATAATCGGGAGAATTCAAAAAGATAATAGGACTATAATGCGTGGGTGCAATAGCAACAATTTCATGTTTAACATAAGGAACTATAGCAAGTTCATCTCCATAAGCATAATTCATATTGGCATCTTGGCCACAAGCATAGCAAGCATCATCAAAAGGGGATATTTCAAGAGAATCAACGGGATCATAACAATCATCATAACAATCATCCTTCGGTAAGCACGAAGGGAAATTAAACAATATATGAGTTGGAGGGTTACTCTCATTAGAAGGTGGGCATGGGTGATCAATCCGCTCTTCATCCTCTTGTTCTTCGCTCTCCTCCTCATCTTTTTCATCCAATGAGCTCACAGTTTCATCAATTTCTTCTTCCATAGCTTCCTGAAAAATATTAGTCTCTTCTTGGACAGCGGAGAATTTCTCAATATATAGTTTAACATAGGCATTAGAAGCATAATTCTCATAACAACATTGAAGTATGGCAAAGTTTTCAGATTTGTAAAGAGTAGCATCATACTTTTCAATCAAAGAAGCAATTTCAAAGCTCCCTTAAAAGCAACAAATTCTTCAATTTGCTGAACATCATAGTAACTATAAAACACCCTTAGCATACGAAGATAAGATCCCATTATCAATAAACTCACATTGGTAGGGAAGGTGTTTTTTAGGGTTTTCAAAACAACAAGTAAAATCATATTCCCAACATAAATTCCAAGCATAGCATTGTAAACGTTGAATTTGACCCCATAATAGTTTCCCTTTTTCAGATATATGGTGTCGCACATAACAAGCATACTCATCTAAAGATTTACCCTCAACTAAGCTAGTTGGGGTTTCAGCACGAGCGCATAGGGATCGAAGATGATCCAAGTAAAAAGCTTCAGTAGTGTGATAGATTTTGAGTGGTACTTCAACCATTGGAGCAGTAGGTACAACTATTTTTTTTGGTATTTTGCGTTTCCTACCCATGACTAAAGATAGAAAACAACTAAGAACAGCAAATAAAAATTACTTAGTGATAAAGCAAACAAGCACACACGAGAATATTCACCCCACGCTATGACTCCCCGGCGCCAGAAAAAGGTCTTGATAACCCACAAGTATAGGGGATCGCAACAGTTTTCGATAAGTAAGAGTGTCGAACCCAACGAGGAGCTAAAGGTAGAATAAATATTCCCTCAAGTTCTATCGACCACCGATACAACACTACGCACGCTTGACGTTTGCTTTACCTAGAACAAGTATGAAACTAGAAGTACTTTGTAGGTGTGAAAGGATAAGTTTGCAAGATAATAAAGAGCACGTAAATAAAGACTAGGGGATGTTTAGATAAAGACACAACTAAATTAGTAAAAGTAAAGAGCTTGTTGTCACGAGAAAGTTATTTGTCCCTAGGCAATCGATAACTAGACCGGTAATCATTATTGCAATTTTATTTGAGGGAGAGGCATAAGCTAACATACTTTCTCTACTTGGATCATATGCACTTATGATTGGAACTCTAGCAAGCATCCGCAACTACTAAAGATTCATTAAGGTAAAACCCAACCATATCATTAAAGCATCAAGTCCCCTTTATCCCATACACAACAATCCCTCTTACTCGGGTTTGTGTTTCAGTCACTCACCAACCCACTATAAGCGAATCGTGAACGTATTGCAACACCCTACAGCGGGAATCCCTCACGCTTGCGCAACACGGAGGGCACCATAGGACAACACCAATAATAAGACATACAACTCAAACCAATCACGATCATCAAATAGCCATTAGGACAAAAAAATCTACCCAAACATCATAGGATAGCCATACATCATTGGGAAATAATATATAGCGTTGAGCACCATGTTTAAGTAGAGATTACAGCAGGTAAGAGAGAGGTTACACCGCTACATAGATGGGGGAAGGTGATGGAGATGTTGGTGAAGATGACGACGGTGTTGGTGAAGATCGCGGTGATGATGATGGCCCCCGGTGGCGTTCCGGCGCCACCGGAAGCAAGGGGGAGAGAGCCCCCTTCTTCTTCTTCTTCCTTGACCTCCTCCCTAGATGGGAGAAGGGTTTCCCCTCTGGTCCTTGGCTCCCATGGCTTGGGAGGGGCGAGAGCCCCTCCGAGATTGGATCTATCTCTCTGTTTCCGCGTTCTCCTTTCTGGCTCTGTTTCACCGTTTCGTGTATATATGGAGATCCATAACTCCGATTGGCCTGAAACCTTTGCCGTGATTTTTTTTTGAATATTAGCTTTCTTGCGGCAAAAGAATAGCATCAACCGCCTTACGATGGGCTCACGAGGGTAGGGGGTGCGCCCCCCTACCTTGTGACCACCTCGGGCACCGTCTCGCGTGGATTTTTCTTCCGTATTTTTCCATATTTTCCAAAAATAAGCTCCGTCCCTTTTTATCCCGTTTGGACTCCGTTTGATATAGATATTCTACGAAACATAAAACATGCAACAGACAGGAACTGGCACTGGGCACTGGATCAATAAGTTAGTCCCAAAAATAATATAAAAAGTTACCAAAAAGTATATGAAAATGAATAATATTGGCATGGAACAATCAAAAATTATAGATACGACAGAGACGTATCAGAGGTGCCTGTGTCCCGCCGTCTCTGAGTGCTGGAGCCGCTGCCGACGAGCTCAAATCCTGCGGAGAGACGCACAACATTTCGACAGTTGCTTGAGTACCCCACCATCATCCATGTCGGCAGAGTGCGGGATTACACACCACCGGAGCTCTGGGGTAGAGCTGACAGTGAGGACGGGGACAGCGGCCAGAGCGGTTTGCTGGGCAGCTCTCGGGATTCGGGACCTGGTGGCCATTGGCAAGTTCAGCCCTGGAAGCGCGGCGTCTGCGACGCACGGGGTGCGGGCAGGCGGTCAGAGGGGCAGGCCGGAGCTGAGCCGGAGGCGCCGATCGCTCGTACCGGCAGGCGCTGGAGGGGCGTGTGGGCCCATCGGACTGGAGATTTCCACCAATGGGCGCTGTTGGGGCCCCATAGGCGGTGGGCCACAAGACCAGGGTCGTTGGGCAGTCAATCATTTCAAACCGTCCTATCAGGTCTACAGGAAGAGGCGGGGGCCCGTTGCAGACAGTTGTTGGGCTCGTCGCATCGGATCCGCTGCCAAAGGTGAGAGGGGTGACCAGTCCCCCGGCCAATGAGATCAAGACAGCGGTCCAGATTCCCGAGCCTTCCGTGCCAGGACCTGGCACCGGGATGGAGAAGGGCACCAATCAGGCTGAGGTGCAGGATGTGCAGTCGGCCATGACTAATTTGGTCGGGCCATAGCTGGGGTCCCGTGAGGTCGAGTTGGGATTGGAGCAGGTGGTGGAGCCGACTGCGACAGCCTTGGTGATACCACAGCATGAGGACCAGGTGGCCGTGCTGGGATTGGAGCAGGACTCGTCGGGGGATCCATCGCGGACGATCGTCTCAGTGCCTCCCAGCACACCGATGGAAAATCAATCATTGGAGCCGCAAAAAATCCCCTTGGTGCCAGGGCGAGTGGAGACAAGGACGCAGATATGCCTTTGACTGATGGTTGGGCCCCAATGGAGGATATTCTGCGGACCAATATTCTGCGGACCAACACATCTAGGAAGGGTGGTGCGCTGGTGGAGGGGGCAGCCACATCGGTGCCCGTTCCCATGCACCCAATAGGGGGTGGGGAGACTGCTAGTCAGGATGTGACCACGTCGATCCCATGTAGCGACACTAGGGATGTATTTTTTAGCCTTGGACATTTGGTTTGCCCGGAATCCAGTCTTTCCACCAAAGAGCAAGTTGCCCTTAGAAATATCAAGACTTTCTACGCGGGATTGCTGAAGAAACTGGCACCTCCTCTACTCAAGGAGTTTGAGGGGTTGCAAGGCGTGCGACCAGGGCAGGATCCGTTCACACCTCGACGCACTACCAGCTTGCTAGGTGTGGGAGGGCCACGCAAAACTAAGGCCTCGGCTGCAGGGACGGTGCTGCTCAAGACTCTAGGGTTCGACTGCGAGGATTTGGCGGTCTCGGAAGATGCGCTAGGTCAGCTTCGTGAGGTGTTTGACTCACCCCTCCAAGAACAACAATTAAGGGCGATCGCGGCCATTTTTGGCAAGGCAATACCTCTCAACTTGGGGGCTGAGCTGGAGAGCAATGAGTTGGTGGCCGCCTAGGTCTCTCGAGGGGCGGTGTGTGCGGACATGGAGCGCCCCTTTTCCCATGTCGTACAATCCACAGGATATGGTATGTTGGAATGTGAGGGGACTGAATAGCCCTGCTAGGAAGAAAGCCCTTAGAGAATTTGTCGAGTCCGTTCGGGTTGCTATCATTTGTATCTTAGAAACTAAGCTAGAATCGGTGGATCAATTTGTAATTATGCAATGTGTTGGGCCAACCTATGATGGCTTTTTTACCTGCCGGCCTCGGACACGCGTGGTGGAATTTTTGTGGCGTGGGATTCCACGAAGGTGCAGTTGACTAACTTCGTCAATGACACAAACTTCACTACTGGCTATGTGTCCCCATTGGAGGGGCCGTCCTGGTGGCTCACGGTGGTTTATGGACCGCAATAAGATGCTCATACGATCAGGTTTCTAGAGGAACTAGCGGCAAGGTGACAACTCTGTCCTGGACCCTGGCTAGTTTGGGGAGACTTTAACATGATTCTGTATGCGGCAGACAAGAATAATGCTTTGCTGGATCGGAGGATGATGAGCAAGTTTAGAAGGTTTGTGGAGGATAATGCCCTCAAGGAGCTTTTCTTGCATGGGAGGAGATTTACGTGGAGTAGTGAGTGAGAAGTGCCGACGCTCACTAAGATTGACAGAGCTTTTGTGTCCATTGATTGGGAGCTGGACCACCCGGAGTGTTTATTGCAGGCTCTCTCTACTTCAACCTCCGATCATTGCCCTCTATTCCTATCTTTGGAAGAACATTTACACTATACGAAGAGATTTAGATTCGAGAAGTTTTGGGTCAAGCTAGATGGATTCCTGGATGTGGTGAGGGAGGCTTGGGTTTGTGACCCAGCGATTTCGGATCCTTTTTACCGGCTTGACGTGTTGCTTAGGAACACGGCCAGAATCCTCGTGATATGGGGTCAGAAAAAAGAGTTGGAAACATCAAGTTATAGATTGCCGTTGCAAATCTTGTCATATTGCAGTTTGATTATGCACAAGAGAATCGGCTGCTGACCAGAGAGGAACGAGGGATGCGAGGAATGCTTAAGCGCTGGTGCTCGGGCTTGCCTCGTTGGAACGAACTATATCCCGCCAGAGGTCTAGGATCTCTTGGTTGCACGAAGGAGATGCTAATTCAAATCTATTCCATCTAGTGGCCAATGGTAGGAGGATGAAGAACTACATCCCAGCTATACACGTGGATGGGCAGGTTATCACAAATCAAGCCGGCAAGGAGGATGCTTTCCTTAATGCTTATAAGGCCATCCTTGGAAGGGACGAGTCACGGGAGCATACTTTGGACCTACAATCTCTAGGTATCATCGCGGTGGACCTGTCTGAGCAATATCTGGTCTTTTCAGAGGAGGAAATTTGTGCGGTAGTTAAAGAGATGCCTTCGGATAAGGCACTGGGACCGAACGGGTTCATTGGACTATTTTTTCAAAAAGCCTGGGAGATTGTGAAGGGATATCTGATTGCTGCTTTGCATATACTGTTCATTGGCAATGGGGTGGGTTTTGGGAGGTTAAACCAAGCGCTTATAACCCTCATTCCAAAGTCTCCGGAGACATGCAACATTAATCACTTCCGCCCGATCAGCTTGGTTCATAGTATGCCAAAGTTGGCTTCCAAGCTCATGGCAACTAGGTTGAGACCGAGGATGGGAGAGCTCGTGCAATTTAACCAGTCAGCATTCATAAAGGGCAGAAACATACATGGCAACTTCTTGCTGGTTCGTCAGATGGCACGTAGGCTGCACAAGAGGAAGGCCAAGGGTGTGTTACTCAAACTGAACATCTCTAGAGCGTTTGACTCACTCTCGTGGCCTTTCCTTTTTGAAGTGTTGAGAGCAAAAGGGTTCTCGGAGTGATGGATTTCTTGGGTGGCCACTCTTCTTACTTCGGCCAGCTCCAGAGTGATTGTGAATGGATCAGCGGGAGCTAAGTTCATGCATGCAAAGGGGTTAAGACAAGGAGACTCAATTTCCCCACTGTTTTTTGTCATTGCCATGGATGTGCTCACGGACATTGTGATCAAGGCACATGACTCAGAGGTTTTTAGTAAAATGAATGGATGAACCCCTTTGCAGATACTATCCTTATAGGCTAAACCCTAGAAGCTAGCCTATGATGATTATGATTGTGATTGTGATCGGCCTTCTAAGGACCAACCTCTCCGGTTTATATAGACACCAGAGAGGGCTAGGGTTTACATGGAGTCGGTTATAAGGATGGAAATACAATATCCGGATCGCCAAGCTTGCCTTCCACGCAAAGGAGGGTTCCATCCGGACACGGGACGAAGTCTTGAGTCTTGTATCTTCACGCTTCAATAGTCCAGACGATGTATATAGTCCGGCTGTCCGGATACCCCCTAATCCAGGACTCCCTCAGAGGCCTCGGCTGCTTCTTGACTTGCACTCCAAGTCCTCTGGATCACGTTCGTTCCAAAAATCACGCCCCCGAAGGTTTCATTCCGTTTGGACTCCGTTTGATATTCCTTTTCTTCGAAATACTGAAATAGGCAAAAAAACAACAATACGGGCTGGGCCTCCGGTTAGTAGGTTAGTCCCAAAAATGATATAGATGTGTAAAATAAAGCCCATAAACATCCAAAAGGGGTAATATAATAGCATGGAACAATCAAAAATTATAGATACGTTGGAGACGTATCAGCTGACATGGCTAGTCGTGAACCCAATGTGGCACTAACTTACAGGGACAGACATACATGACCCAGCAACGAACGTGTCGGTCATCAGCGAGTGAATCCGGGCTGTAGCAACTAGGCTAGCAAGACTCCAGTAAATCGGGCTGTAGCAGGCTAACAGGACTCCGGTAGTCATCGCGTGACATTTCCCCATAGGGACAGACACAGGAACGAAGAAGGACACATGCCGGCCAGCCTAAGTGTTCCGGAGCAGTAGCAAGCTACCAAGGCTCAGTGGAAGCACTAGGAGACATTTCCTGGTAAGAGGGGCTACCAAGGATAAACAACTAGATAGTTAGATCCCACACATACCAAGCATTTCAATATCATACACACAATATGCTCGATATGTGCAAATACTACATGGAATCACAACATGACTCTACAACTCAAGTTTTTTTTTTCAATAGGCTCTGAAGAGCGAGATATACAAACATGGGTCGCATGACCCAACATTCAGAGCATACAAGTCAAAACACATGCGGAAGCTTAACATGTTTGAGTATAGACATCTACAAATGAAAAAGGCTGAGAAGCCTGACTATCTACCAGATCCTGCCGAGGGCACAAGATCGTAGCTGAGGTAACAAGCTAAACGTCGAAGTCCACGCGGAACTACTAGTGAGACTGGGGTCTCTCTGCAAAAAACATAAAATAAGCAAACATGAGTACAAATGTACCCAGCAAGACTTACATCAGAACTAGCTACATATGCATCATTATCAACAAAGGTGGCGGTAGGGTTTAACTGCAGCAAGCCAGCTTTGACTCGGTGGCTATCCTGAACTACAACTGCAAGTAACTCTTTGAGGTGGCCCACGAGTCCACATATTAACCATATCAATACACCACTATGGATCCGCTCCCGTCTCCCTATGAGAATGCCATCCATAGCACTCACGCTTATCTTGCATATTTTAGAGTATCCACTTTCACTTGTCTATGAACTGTATGGGCAACCCAGAGGTCCTTTATCGCAAGCGCGACTATTCGAATAGATCATATTAACCCTGCAGGGGTGTACTTCTTCACACACGTTGGCCACTTATCGCCATGTACATGTCATGTATCTCGGCAACCTTCAAGCGGAAGCCTAGCAAGGGTGTCGGCCACGACCTGACTAACCACACAAGTCTCTAGTCCAGGTTTATTGCCTATTCGGGTTCCATCCGCAAGGAGATCCGGTCGGGGTGTCGCTCATGACCCCAAACAATGTGAGCAGGGTTCCCAAGCCCACCATCCGGGTGCCACTTGGTACACCGTGCCACTGCACCTAGTCTGTCCCAAGCCCACTTGTACCGGGTGCCACTTGGTAGACTACTAGCACTACCTACAAACACCAGAAACTAGTTGCAACTCCTGGACAAAGATCGAGTTGATTAATAAGTCGAGAGGGGCACTTAAGCATTCCAATGTGTGGTAGTAGCTGTTCATGGATCACAAACACAGAACTCGGTTCCTGAGGATGGCTTCAACGAGACAACCCACCATGTACTCCTACATGGCCTTTCACTGCTACCTTTACCAAATCGTGTTCACACACTTAGCTCACACACAGTAGGACATGTTCACACACCTCCAATTCATCCCCGATGAATCAAACCTTACACAACTCTAAGCAATAGTAGGCATGACAAACAAGCATGAATGAGTAGGCACATCAGGGCTCAAACAACTCCTACTCATGCTAGTGGGTTTCATCTATTTACTGTGGCAATGATAGGTCATGCAGAGGAAAGGGGTTCAACTACCGCAACATGTAGCAGTTGAATCGTTGTTGTCCTAATGTAGTAAAAGAGAGCACGAGCGAGAGAGTGGGATTGTATCGGAATGAACAAGCGGGTTTTGCTTGCCTGGCACTTCTGAAGATAGTATAGTTCTTCATCGGTGTCATCAAACTCATCGCCGGAACACCATCTACTAAGAGGGGAAAAATACCGGCAACACAGAAGGAAACACAATCAATGCAATGCACAATATGATGCATGATCATGACATGGCAAAATGAGTGTGTTGGGCTAATGCAACTACAAGAAGGGTGGTTTGAGTCATTTTGAACCCAAGGTTCAAGTTCAAACTCAAACTATGACTTTATAAAGTGCATTATCATGTTTTGACATAAAAAGCAGGTTTAAGTTGCTTAAACATGCATGAAACCAGTGCAGATGGATAGATTGGATTTTTCTGATCATTTTTCATATATAATTTATCTTTTTTGGAGTTACAGACAATTTTCTATGAATTTTAGAAGTTTTGGGCATTTTCTTGAATTTTCTGAATTAAGTTTAATCCAAAAAATGATTTATTGTGTGAGCACTGCGTCACTGTGTCGTCAGCTGGTCAACGGGGCCGGTCCAGGTCAAACCTAACTAGTGGGGTCCACTAGTCAGTCACACAGTGCTGTCTGAGTCACAGACAAGTGGGGTCAGGTCAACAGCCACGTCAGCAAGTCAACGCTGACCTGTGGGGTCGGTCAACAGGTGACGTGGCCAGGTCAAACTGACATGTGGGCCCTGTGGGGTTAGTTTAATCTAAACAAAACTAAGCCAGGGTTAGGTAGTGGGGCCCGTCTGTAAGTGGCTGTAGGGTTAATTAGCAATGTCATTAGTTGCTAATGATGGGCCACGTCGACCTCACCGGAGTTCAGACGGCGGCGACCATAGAACACGGCGGCGACGCTCGGAATCGAGTTGTATGCCACGGTTTTGAGCGCGGTTTGTTGCTACAGCTTGCTGGCGCTCTCGCGCATCTAATGGTGGCAACGACAGCAGCTGGGATGGCCTAGGTTGGCGGCGGCGGCGACTTGTGCGGTGGCCGGAGTTCGGGCAGGTGGGGGATGCGGCTGCAGCGCCTGAGCGAGCAAACGGAGTGGCTAGGCAGGCTCCTGGAGGCGCCAGGAGTGTGTGAGTGCCCTTGGAGCGAGCAGGAGAGGCTCGAGAGCACGGGCTCACCGGCCATGGCGGACGGCGGCGCTCGGTTGCTCACAGACGGCGGCTAGAGTAAGAACACGTCGACGGGGAGAGGGGTGAGAGATGCGGGGGCTCACAGCGAGTCCAGCAAAGGCAACGGCGAGGTCGGGGAAGTGCTGTGGCCGGCGAATCGACGACGACGGTGACGAAACAGGGCGGTGATGTAGATGATGGGGCCAGCGCTCTGCTGCTCCTGGTGTTGCGTAGCTAAGCGGGGAGGTAGAGGACGACACGACGGAGCTACTGGACCGCTCGAGAGGATGAGGGAGAGGCGATGGCCGTGGTGGTGCTCGTCAGTGGCGTCGATGCGGTTTAGTGAGGTGGGGAACAACGAGGGAGAGAGAGCCAGGGGGAAGAGCTCCAGGGGAAGAGAGGAAGGGCTGGACGGCTCCGGGCGGCTGTGTGGCGTCTTCAGAGGAGTCGGGGCACAAACAGGCAGCCTGGAGGTGGCGCGGCGAGCGTCGGGCACACAACTACTTCTCCTCCGGGCAGGAGGAAGAAGACAACGCTGCCCCTGGTGGGCTGGGCTGCCAGTTGGGCCGGCCAGGTAAGTGGCCTGCTACCTCTTGAGCACTGCGTTGGTTTTCCCCGAAGAGGAGAGGATGATGCAGCAAAGTAGCGTAAGTATTTCCCTTAGTTTTTGAGAACCAAGGTATCAATCCAGTAGGAGACCACGCACAAGTCCCTCGTACCTACACAAAACGATAGCAACTCGCAACCAACACGATTAGGGGTTGTCAATCCCTTCACGGTCACTTACGATAGTGAGATCTGATAGAGATGATAAATAATGTTTTTGGTATTTTTGATAGATAGATGCAAAGTAAAAAGTAAAAGGCAAAGTAAAACAAAGCAAGTAAATAAAATGATAGAGATTGATATGATGAGAATAGACCCGGGGACCATAGGTTTCACTAGTGGCTTCTCTCAAGAGCATAGATTTTCTACGGTGGGTGAACAAATTACTGTTGAGCAATTGACAAAATTGAGCATAGTTATGAGTATATCTAGGCAATGATCATGTATATAGGCATCACGTCCAAAACAAGTAGATCGAAATGATTCTGCATCTACTACTATTACTCCACTCATCGACCGCTATCCAGCATGCATCTAGAGTATTAAGTTAAAAACAGAGTAACACCTTAAGCAAGATGACATGATGTAGAGGGATAAATTCATGCAATATGATAAAAACCCCATCTTTTTATCCTCGATGGCAACAATATAATACGTGCCTTGCAACCCTTTCTGTCACTGGGTAAGGACACCGCAAGATTGAACCCAAAGCTAAGCACTTCTCCCATTGCAAGAACTACCAATCTAGTTGGCCAAATCAAAAAGGATAATTCGAAGAGACTTGCAAAGATAACTCAATCATACATAAAAGATTTCAGAGAAGAATCAAATATTTTCCATAGATAATACTGGATAATAAACCCACAATTCATCGGTCTCAACAAACACACTGCAAAAAGAAGATTACATCGAATAGATCTCCACGAGAGAGGGGGAGAACATTGTATTGAGATCCAAAAAGAGAGAAGAAGCCATCTAGCTACTAGCTATGGACACGAAGGTCTGAAGTAAATTACTCACACTTCATCGGAGGGGCTATGGTGATGATGTAGAAGCCCTCCATGGTGGATGCCCCCTTCGGCGGAGCTCCGGAACAGGCCCCAAGATGGGATCTTGTGGATACAGAAGGTTGCGGCGGTGGAATTAGGTTTTTGGCTCCTGTTCTGATCGTACGGGGATACATAGGTATATATAGGAGGAAAGAGTACGTCGGTGGAGCGTCAGGGGGCCCACGAGGTAGGGGGCACGCCCAGGGGGGGGGGGGACGCCCTCCACCCTCGTGACCGCCTCTGGCACTGCTTAGAGTAGGGTCCAAGTCTCCTGGATCACGTTCGGTTGGAAAATCACGTTCCCGAAGGTTTCATTCCGTTTGTACTCCGTTTGATATTCCGTTTCTTCGAAACACTGAAATAGGCAAAAAAACAGCAATTCTGGGCTGGGCCTCCGGTTAATAGGTTTGTCCCGAAAGTAATATAAAAGTGGAAAATAAAGCCCAATATAGTCCAAAACAGTAGATAAAGTAGCATGGAGCAATCAATTATTATAGATACGTTGGAGACGTATCAGGCATCCCCAAGCTTAATTCCTGCTCGTCCTCGAGTAGGTAAATGATAAAAAAGAATTTTTGATGCGGAGTGATACTTTGGCATAATTTCAATGTAAATCTTCTTAATTGTGATATGAATATTCAGATCCTAAAGATTCAAGACAAAGTTCATATTGACACAAAAATAATAATACTTCAAGCATACTAATCAAAGCAATCATGTCTTCTCAAAATAACATGGCAAAAGAAAGTTCATCCCTACAAAATCATATAGTTAGGATATGCTTCATTTTCGTCACACAAAGATGTTCCCAACTTCTATACCCCCGATGACAAGCCAAGCAATTGTTTCATACTTAAATAATCTCAAACTTTTTCAACCTTCACGCAATACATGAGCGTGAGCCATGGATATAGCACTATGGGTGGAATAGAATATGATGATGGGGATTGTGTGGAGAAGACAAAAAAGGAGAAAGTCTCACATTGACGAGGCTAATCAACGGGCTATGGAGATGCCCATCAATTTATGTCAACATGAGGAGTAGGGATTGCCATGCAACGGATGCACTAGAGCTATGAGTGCTCAACAAAAGAAAACTAGTGGGTGTGCACCCAACTTGCTTGCTCATGAAGACCTAGGGCATTTGAGGAAACCCATCGTAGGAATGTACAAGCCAAGTTCTATAATGAAAAATTCCCACTAGTATGAAAAGGACAACTTATGAGACTCACTACATGAAGAACAAAGTGCTACTTTGAAGCACAATATATGAGACTCACTACATGAAGAACAAGGTGCTACTTTGAAGCACAAGTGTGGAAAAAGAGATAGTAGCATTGCCCCCTTTTTTTTGGACTTTCTTCTTTTTTTCTTTTGGCCTTTCTCTTTTTTTATTTGGGCAATGCTCTAATAATGATGATCATCACACTTCTATTGATTACAACATAAGGATTACAACTTGAAACTTAGAACAAGATATGACTCTATATGAATGCCTCCGGCAGTGTACCTGTATGGTGCAATGAATCAAGAGTGACATGTATGGAAAATAATGCATGGTGGCTTTGCCACAAATACGATGTCAACTACATGATCATGCCATGGCAATATGACAAAAGTAATGTATGTCATGATGATGATGATGGTGGAAGTTGCATGGCAATATATCTCGGAATGGCTATGGAAATGCCATGATAGGTAGGTATGGTGGCTGTTTTGAGGAAGATATAAGGAGGTTTATGTGTGATAGAGCGTATCGTATCCCGAGGTTTGGATGCACCGACGAAGTTTGCACCAACTCTCAAGGTGAGAAAGGGCAATGCACGGTACCAAAGAGGCTAGCAAAGGTGGAAAGGTGAGAGTGTGTATAATCCATGGACTCAACATTAGTCAAAAGAACTCATATACTTATTGCAAAAATTTAGAAGTCATCAAAAATCAAGTACTACGTGCATGCTCCTAGGGGGATAGATTGGTAGGAAAAGACCATCGCTCGTCCCCGACCGCCACTCATAAGGATGCACAAGCCAGGTACACTTCATGTTTCAAATTTGTTACACAACTTTAACCATACGTGCATGCTACGGGACTTGCAAACTTCAACACAAGTATTTCTCAAATTCATAATCACCCAACTAGCACGACTTTGATATTATCACCTCCATATCTCAAAACAATTATCAAGCATCAAACTTTTCTTAGTATTCAACTCACTCAAAAAAAAGTTTCACATATCTTGAACACCAAGTATATTAACATTAAGCAAATTACCATGCTATTAATGACTCTCAAAATAATCTAAGTGAAGCACTATGAGCAAAACTATCAAGCTCAAAAGATATAAGTGAAGCACATAGAGTATTCTAACAAATTCCAATTCATATATGGCTCTCTCAAAAGGTGTGTACAACAAGGATGATTGTGGTAAACTAACAAGCAAAGACACAAATAATACAAGACGCTCCAAGCAAAACACATATCATGTTGGTGAATAAAAATATAGCTCCAAGTAAATTACCGATGGAAGTGGACGAAAGAGGGGATGCCTTCCAGGGCATCCCCAAGCTTTAACTTTTTGGTGTCCTTGGATTATCTTGGGGGTGCCATATGCATCCCCAAGCTTAGTCTCTTGCCACTCCTTGTTCCATAATCCATCAAAAGAATTCACCCAAAACTTGAAAACTTCACAACACAAAACTCAACAGAAATCTCGTGAGCTCCGTTAGAGAAAGAAAACAAAAGACTACTTCAAGGTACTATAATGAACTCATTCTTTATTTATATTGGTGTTAAACCTACTGTATTCCAACTTCTCTGTGGTTTATAAACTATTTTACTAGCCATAGATTCATCAAAATAAGCAAACAACACACGAAAAACAGAATCTGTCAAAAACAGAACAGTATGTAGCAATCTGGAACTAACGCAAACTTCTGGAACTCTAAAAATTCTACCAAAATAGGAAGTCCTGGAAATTTTGTTTATTGAACAGCAGCAAAAAGAATCAACGCAAAAGCACGTTCCTGTGATTTAACAAAATTATATTCGTGCGCGCAAAGTTTCTGTTTTTCAGCAGAATCAAATCAACTATCATCGTAGGTTATCCTATAGGTTCTACTTGGCACAAACACTAATTAAAAGATAAAACCACATCTAAACATAAGGTAGATGGATTATTTATTCCTAAACAGAAGCAAAAACAAAAAACACAAAATAAAATTGGGTTGCCTCCCAACAAGCGCTATCGTTTAACGCCCCTAGCTAGGCATAAAAGCAATGATAGATCTAGGTATTGCCATCTTTGGTAGGCAATCCATAAGTGGCTCTCATGATAGATTCATATGGTAATTTTATTTTCTTCCTAGGGAAGTGTTCCATGCCCTTCTTTAAGGGAAATTGAAATCGAATATTCCCTTCCTTCATATCAATAATTGCACCAATCGTTCTAAGGAAAGGTCTACCAAGAATAATAGGACATGAAGGATTGCAATCTATATCAAGAACGATAAAATCTACGGGCACATAATTACTATTTGCAACAATAAGAACATCATTAATTCTTCCCATAGGCTTTTTAATAGTGGAATCCGCAAGATGCAAGTTTAGAGAGCAATCATCAAAATCACGGAAATCTAGCAAATCACATAAAGTTTTGGGAATAGTAGAGACACTAGTAACCAAATCACACAAAGCATGAAACTCAAAATCTTTAATTTTAATTTTTATAGTAGGTTCCCACTCATCATAGAGTTTTCTAGGGATAGAAACTTTCAACTCAAGTTTTTCTTCATAAGATTGCATCAAAGCATCAACAATGTGTTCGGTAAAGGCCTTATTTTGACTATAAGCATGAGGAGAATCTAGCACGGATTGCAACAAGGAAATACAACCAATCAAAGAGCAATTTTCATAATTAAATTCCTTGAGATCCAAAATAGTGGGTTTAGCAACATCACGGTTTTTATTTATTTCAATCTCACTATCATCAAATTCATCATCAAGATCTAGAAATTCCGAATTCTTAGAATGCCTTCTAGGTAAAGGAAGATCATATTCAGATTCATCAAGATTCATATTGCAAAACAAAGATTTAATGGGGGACACATCAATAACTTTTAGATCTTCATCTTGATTTTCATAGGAATTGGAAGAACATGCTTTAATAAAGGCATCTTTGGAAGCACACATCCTAGCGGTTCTTTCCTTGCATTCATCAATGGAAATTCTTATGGCTTTGAGAGACTCATGGATATCATGCTTAGGAGGAATAGATCTAAGCTTTAAAGAATCAATTTCAAGAGAAATTATATCAATGTTCCTAGCCAAATCATCAACTTTAAGCAATTTCTCTTCAAGCAAAGCATTAAAATTCTTTTGTGAATTCATAAACTCTTTAACACTACTCTCAAATTCAAAGGGCATCTTATTAAAATTTCCATAGGAGTTGTTGTAGGAATTTCCATAATTATTAGAAGGATTACTAGGGTAAGGCCTAGGATTAAAATTCCCTCTATAAGCGTTGTTTCCAAAACTATTCCTACCAACAAAATTCACATCCATAGATTCATTATTATTCTCAAGCAAAGTAGATAAAGGCATATCAATGGGATCAAGAGGAGTATTTTTAGGAGCAAACATCTTCATAAGTTCATCCATCTTTTCACTCAAAACATTGATTTCTTCTATAGCATGCACTTTTTTACTAGAAG
Organism: Triticum aestivum; assembly: GCF_018294505.1. Taxonomy (NCBI): domain Eukaryota; kingdom Viridiplantae; phylum Streptophyta; class Magnoliopsida; order Poales; family Poaceae; genus Triticum; species Triticum aestivum. The sequence continues at coordinate 550,608,827 of NC_057810.1, read as the reverse complement.
ATCTTTCGGTGTGCCATTGAGAATAATTAGCCATAATATTATCAAGCAATTTGGTAGCATCTCCTAACGTGATTTCCATAAAAGTGCCTCCCGCGGCGAATCTAAAAGATTTCTAGAAGCAAAATTCAATCCGGCATAAATTTTTTGTATGATCATCCATAAATTCAAACCATGAGTAGGGCAATTGTGAAGCATTAATTTCATTCTTTCCCAAGATTGGGCAACATGCTCATGATCAAGTTGTTTAAAATTCATGATATCGTTCCTAAGAGTGGTAATCTTAGCGGGAGGAAAATACTTAGAGATAAAAGCATCTTTGCACTAGTTCCAAGAATCAATACTATTTTTAGGCAAAGATGAAAACCAAACTTTAGCACGATCTCTAAGTGAAAACGGAAATAACTTCAATTTGACAATATTGTTATCCGTATCTTTCTTCTTTTGCATATCACACAAATCAACAAAATTGTTTAGATGAGTAGCGGCATCTTCACTAGGAAGGCCGGCGAATAGATCTTTCATAAAAAGATTCAACAAAGTGGTATTGATTTCACAAGACTCATTATTATTAAGAGGAGCAATTGGAGTACTAAGGAAATCATTATTATTGGTATTCGAGAAATCACACAATTTGGTATTATCTTGCGCCATGGCAACAAGTAATCCAACACACAAGCAAACAGAAAGGCAACGAGAAAAAGGCAAACAGGAAAGAGAGGGCAAATAAAACAGCAAGGGTGAAGTGGGGGAGAGGAAAGCAAGAGGCAAATGGCAAATAATGTAATGCGAGAGATAGGGATTGCGATGGGTACTTGGTATGGTTGACTTGCTTGCGTGAGTCTCCCCGGCAACGGCGCAAGAAATTCTTCTTGCTACCTCTTGAGCATTGCATTGGTTTTCCCTGAAGAGGAGAGGATGATGCAGCAAAGTAGCGTAAATATTTCCCTCAGTTTTTGAGAACCAAGGTATCAATCAAGTAGGAGACCACGCACAAGTCCCTCGTACCTACACAAAACGATAGCAACTCACAACCAACGCGATTAGGGGTTGTCAATCCCTTCACGGTCACTTACGATAGTGAGATCTGATAGAGATGATAAATAATGTTTTTGGTATTTTTGATAGATAGATGCAAAGTAAAAAGTAAAAGGCAAAGTAAAACAAAGCAAGTAAATAAAATGATAGGGATTGATATGATGAGAATAGACCCCGGGACCATAGGTTTCACTAGTGGCTTCTCTCAAGAGCATAGATTTTCTATGGTGGGTGAACAAATTACTGTTGAGCAATTGACAAAATTGAGCATAGTTATGAGTATATCTAGGCAATGATCATGTATATAGGCATCACGTCCAAAACAAGTAGATCGAAACGATTCTGCATCTACTACTATTACTCCACTCATCGACCGCTATCCAGCATGCATCTAGAGTATTAAGTTAAAAACAGAGTAATGCCTTAAGCGAGATGACATGATGTAGAGGGATAAATTCATGCAATATGATAAAAAACCCATCTTGTTATCCTCGATGGCAACAATATAATACGTGCCTTGCAACCCTTTCTGTCACTGGGTAAGGACACCGCAAGATTGAACCCAAAGCTAAGCACTTCTCCCATTGCGAGAACTACCAATCTAGTTGGCCAAACCAAAAAGGATAATTCGAAGAGACTTGCAAAGATAACTCAATCATACATAAAAGATTTCAGAGAAGAATCAAATATTTTCCATAGATAATACTGGATCATAAACCCACAATTCATCGGTCTCAACAAACACACCGCAAAAGAAGATTACATCGAATAGATCTCCACGAGAGAGGGGGATAACATTGTATTGAGATCCAAAAAGAGAGAAGAAGCCATCTAGCTACTAGCTATGGACCCGAAGGTCTGAAGTAAACTACTCACACTTCATCGGAGGGGCTATGGTGATGATGTAGAAGCCCTCTGTGGTGGATGCCCCCTCTGGCGGAGCTCTGGAACAGGCCCCAAGATGGGATCTCATGGATACAGAAGGTTGCGGCGGTGGAATTAGGTTTTTGGCTCCTGTTCTGATCGTACGGGGATACGTAGGTATATATAGGAGGAAGGAGTACGTCGGTGGAGCGTCAAGGGCCCCACGAGGTAGGGGGGCGCCCAGGGGGGGCGCCCTCCACCCTCGTGACCGCCTATGGCACTGCTTGGAGTAGGGTTCAAGTCTCCTGGATCACGTTCGGTTGGAAAATCACGTTCCCGAAGGTTTCATTCCGTTTGGACTCCGTTTGATATTCCGTTTCTTCGAAACACTGAAATAGGCAAAAAAACAGCAATTCTGGGCTGGGCCTCCGGTTAATAGGTTAGTCCCAAAAGTAATATAAAAGTGGAAAATAAAGCCCAATATAGTCCAAAACAGTAGATAAAGTAGCATGGAGCAATCAAAAATTATATATACGTTGGAGACGTATCATGGCCCAGGTGGGCTTCCTCTCTCTTTCTCTTTCTTTTTTGGGATAGTTGATTTTATGCCCCTAGTTGGGTCACACTCGGCAGGTTTACCCCTAGTATCCAAAAACACTTGTTCCTGCCCAAACCACTTTGCTCCTCTTATGCTTTTGCCCTTTGACCGTTTGACCATCACTTTGAAAACTTCATAAAAAATTCATACTAACTCAGAAAAATTCAAATAAGATATCAAAATGTTCAGAAAAGCATCACCTATATATTGGGGGTTGGGTGCGACATATGCTAAAGGATGGCTTATCATGGTGGGGGCGAGTAGAACGTCGCCGGTGCCTGGAAACGGGATGAGGCGAAGACATGCACGCCGGCGGATCTTACCCAGCTTCAGGGCTCTCCGAGGAGATAACACCCCTACTGCTGCTCTGCGGGGTCTCCGCATGATCACTAAGGCAAAGTGAATACAAGCTTGCTCCTAGAGCTGTTTCTGGAGGCAGGAGAGGGCAAGGATAGCTCTCTCCTTCCTATATGATCTGTCTAATGCTAATGGATGCGAACCCTTTGCATGGGTGCCCTGGGGGGTTTATATAGGCCTACCCCCCAGGGTTACAATGGTAAAACCGGCTGGGTGCGGGTCCCAGCCGTCTGTCTCTCAGGCGCCGTCTTCTCCGCCGACTCCTGGGGCCCGCCGACTGGTGGGTCCCGCCGACTGGCCTGGTACGAGGGCGTCAGCCCGTGTCCGCCGCGGGCGGGTCTTGCCGGCTGCAGATCACTGTAGCCGTGCTTCTAATGACGCGGGCTTGGTCATGGGGTCATGGCAACAGTGCCGCCGCCTGACGGGCGATCACTGTTGCCATTCCCCTGTCGCGTCTGGTTAATGGCGCGTGGGACCCGTGGGAGGGGCCGGCCGGCTCTAGGGGGTCGACTCCCAACGGGTCCGACTCTTGGTGCTCTTGCCGTCTTCAATACTCCCGCTGACTGGTAGGCCCCGCCGTCTTCGGGCCGTATAGATAGGAGGTCGTGGGTACAGGGCCCCGCCCCAAGGGCTGATGTCAGGGCTGGCATGGCAACAATGCTGCGCCGGGCGGAGATCTCCGCGAGTACGGCGCACTGTGGCCATGCTTGCTTTTAATTATCGGGCGGTTGGAAGTCGCGGGCCTACTCCCCATAGTTGGCTTCTTCGGAGTCGCCTCTGGGACTCGGCTTGGAAGGGAGTCGCCACCGGGACTCGGCTTGAATGGGAGTCGCCTCCTGGACTCGGCTCATCTTGGAGTCGCTTCTGGGGACTCGGCTTATCGTGGAGTCGCCGCAGGTACTTGAGGGGCGCAGTCTGCCCCGATGTCTTGAAAGGTCCTGGGACTCGGGTTAGCCTACCCGTGGCCCATTACTCCGACAGTAGTCCCCGAAACTGGTGAGGCTTCGAGGGTGATACGTCGTGCGCCTCAACAGTTTCATTCTTCCGAAGAGGGAACGCAGGCCTTGATGGCCGTCTTCCTTCGGGCCGACTGATTGGAGTCAGATTCCATCGAGGGCCGTCTTGCCTCTTGAGGAGTTTCGAACGTCGCGGCGGGAACCAGGCGGCGTGTCTGATACGCTTCCCGCGGCCACCCACCGCGGCCCCGTCGCGCGGCGCCACGTGGCAGGGGCAGTCTGCCTGCCCACGCGCGCGACAGGACGGGCCGTCAGGCGGGGCCCACCACTACCGCGCCTCGGCACACGAACGGATCCGCCGCGGCCGTGCGGGCGGTTGGGTTCCCCACGTCATTACTGCGTGCAGTAACTTCATGGGTTTTAATCGTGGAGGGCGTGGGGTCTCGCGCGCAGTTAATCCCACACCGCCCCATCGGCTTCTCAGCCTTCAGGCCTATAAATAGGTGGGGGGAGCGGGACGGCGAAGCGCGCACTCGTTCTTCCCTGCTTCCCCCGCTTCCTCCTGCTTCTTCTTCTTCCTGCCTTCGCCGCACCACGCCGCACCGCTCCGCAGCGATGAGCTCCTCCTCTGCCGCGGCCCTTGCCGTTTGCTCCGGCGTGTGGGACGGCTCTACGGTGGATGATGATGCCATCGAGCACCTCCGCAGGACGCGCCGGCTCCCCGGCGCGCACCTGGTGCGAGCCCGCGCCGCGCCGGAGGGGGAGATAAGGCCGACGCTAGAGGAGGGCGAGCGGGTCATATTCCGCTCGCACCTCATGCGCGGCATGGGCCTGCCGGCGAGCGGCTTCCTCAGCTCTTTCTTGGAGTTCAACGGACTCCAGCCGCACCACCTCACCCCGAACACGGTGGTGCTGCTGGCCGCCTTCGCCACCCTGTGCGAGGGTTTTCTCGGCGTTCTCCCCACCCTCGAGCTGTGGGGAGAATTCTTCCAATCGAAGCTCGGCACACACGTCGCCGACATACCGGCTCAGTGCGGCACCTTCATCGCAATGCAAAGGTCGACCGCCGACAATCCATTCCCCTCCATCGCGCTGATCAAGTCGGTGAAGATGTGGTAGCGGTCGTACTTCTACGTGAAGAATGTCGCTACGGAAGGCGGCTGGGTCAACCTCCCGCACTGTGAAGCCGGCGCGCCGGCTGGGAGGCTTCCCAGCTGGTCCAATCGGGCCAAGACGCTGACTCCCGCCGGCGCCGCAGCCGTCGCGCGACTCCGAGTGTTGACGCAGTCGGAGGGCCTGGTCGGAGCTGACTTGCTGGCCGCCTTCGTGGCGCGCCGAGTCCTCCCACTCCAAGGCCGACCTCATCTGATCTGTCAGATGAGCGACCGTCAAGACCCGAGCCGGATGAGCACCTGGGAGATGCCCCACACGGAGGTCGCGAACATGGTGAATCACATCGCGAATTGCGAGCTCACGGAAGACTGGCGGTTCGGCAAGGAGCCGTACTCACGTGCCAACCCTCCGCCTGTGGTAAGTCAAATCTTTTGTCTTCTGTTTTTCCTTGTAGCCGAATCCGACTTCTGATCTTCTTGGTTCTTCGAGTCAGAACCCCCTCATCCAGCCTGCAGCCGGCGCCACGGGGGCGCCCCACGAGTTCGCTCTAGATCGAGCGAAGAGCGACATCGACGACCCCGACTTGGGGGCGGCGGCGATGGAGGCCGACACCGAAGGCGGAGGGGGAGGAGCGGAAGGCGGCTTCCGGCCTTCGCCGACTGGCCAGAGGACGAGGCTGACGGTGAAGTTGTCCTGCGCCGCCAACCGAAAGCCGGCCATCTAGGCGCGAGCTCCTCCGCTGGCTTGGCTGGTCAAGTCGGCGCGAAGAAGCGCCGGGCCGCGCCGAGTTCGCTCGGCGGTCGGCCGAAGAAGTTCAAGGGGGCGGCCGCCGCTACCAAGCGGGAGGAGGCGATCGCGAAGGCCAACCGCTTCCGCAAGGAGGTGAAGAAGCCGCCGCTGGTCTCCACGTAAGTGTTCACCGCCTTTATCTTGTTTTCTTCAACAAATCTTTTCCGAGTCTTTATACTTCGTTTTTTGCTTCAGGGCCCCTCTTTCTCTTGAGAGGGTTGCCGTCCCCTCTGTCATGGGGTAGGCCGAGACGTCCGCCAATACTCGGCGGATTGACCCCGCCGCCTACCTCCGAGAGGCGACGGAGCGCAACACGCGGGAGAAGCGCGACGAGGAAGAGGCCGACCGTCTGGAGAAGGCGGAGGCCGAGAAGGCGGCGGCCTCCGCCAGAAGAAGCTGGAGGAGGCCGAAACCGCCGCCGCTGCAAAACAGCGGGCGGAGGAGACCGCGCGCCGCCAGTCGGCGCTGCTTGTCGTCCCGCTGAACTCCGCGCCGCCGCCCCCGGAGTTCATGGGGCAGACTAGAGAAGTCGACAGGGAGCACTCCATCATGGAGAGGGACGGTGGCGAGGCCTCCGCATCGGGAACTGCCACGCCGCCACCGCCGCCTCCGCCGCATGGCAAGCAACCGGCGGGTCCGCCAGTGCCGCCGACTGAGGACGAGGCGGTGGTGAGGCTGCTTCTTCAAGTCGCCTCACCAGCGCACTGCCGCCTTGCGAAGGCGGTCTCGGCGCCACGCCCCTTGGAAGCCTGCGCCGCTAGCTCGGCCATTCCAGATGCTGAGGCATCAAGTGCTGCACCTGCTAGATGGGTGCGAGGAGGCGGCGATGGTCCGCTGAACCAGGCGCTCCTAGATGTGCAGGCGAAGCTGCGAGCTGAAGGCGAAGCCATCCAGGGCTGCACCAGGGCGCATCTGGCGTCGCGAGCGTCTATCCGGGTACGTTTTTCTTTTTTGACTTTGCCTTTTCTCATTCTTCTCTGTGGGGGCGCGCCAGCGCACCCACTGGGTGTAGTCCCCGAGTTTCGGGCCGGCTGCTGCGCAGGCGGCCCGGAACTCAATCTGGCGAGTTCCTCATTTTTATCTTTATTCGATTTTTTATCACAGGAGTATCACAACCTCTGTGTCACCGCCTTCAACCGTAACGTTGAGCGGCTGGAGAAGTGGACTGCCGACTTGTCGGAGAGCCGGAGTAAGTTCTTCTTCTTTTTCGCGGGGGCGCGCTAGCGCACCCGCGGGCTGTAGTCCCCGAGATTCGGGCCGACTGCTGAGCAGTCGGGCCGGATCTTCCCGGCGACCTTTGTTGTTGACGACTTAACGTCTTTTCTCTTTGTTTTTCAGAAGCCAATGCCGCTCTTCAGGAGCGGTTGGGCGAAGTCAGCACGGCCCTTCGCGCCAAGGAGGAGGAGTGTGGCAAGCTCGCCAAAGAGCGCGACTTGCTAGTCGAGCAGTTGGCGGAGCAGAAGAAGCTGCTGAAGGCGGCTCAGGACGAGGCGGGGAAGAAAGAGACCGCTCTCCTGGCCGAGTTCGAGATGGAGCGCTCCTCCTGGACTAACAGGGAGGCGATGCTGACTTCTGGCTTCCACGAGATCGAGGACATTGTCGACGGTGAGTTTCTTTGCTTTCTTTTTTCGAGTTGCCGACTGTAAGTCAGGCCCGCTGCTGATTTTCTCTTTGCTTCTTTCTGTTTTGGGTAGACTTCTTCCCTGGCCACTCGCAAGCGGTCACCCGAGCTATTGAGGCTGATCGCGAGGCGCGGAGGGCGAATGGCGAGGAGATCACCGCCAACGCCCCCCTGACCATCGATGAGCAGCTCCTGAGCATCGAGACCTGTCTGCGGTGGCCCATCAGCTGCTGCGCCGGCTTCAACGCGCCGGGGCCCAAGCGATCTCCGCCTTGTGGCCGGGCATGCCGGCTCTGCGCACTGCCAGTCGGACTGCTGACTGGCTGGAGGTCGCGGCCGGCCGTCTTGAGGCTTGGAAGGGTTCCTCGGCCCGGGCCGGAGCGCACTGGGCCTTGGAATTCGTCAAGGCTTGGTACCCAGGACTGGACCTGGACCGGGTGGCCGCGTTCCGATCAGAGGCCCAGGCAGAACTGGCGGCTGTGTAAGGCGCCCTCATCGAGCGTGCGGCGGCGATCGCCGACTACACCGACACCAGCGTCTTCATTCCTGAACGGGCCGCGAACGGCGAATAGGTGCCGCTGGAGTGGTTCGGGATGAACCCGGACTACGACGAGGACTCGGCGGAGGTGATTGGCTCCAGCACCGAGGAGGAAGACGAGGCGGGGGACGAAGACGAGACGGAGGCGCCAGAAGACAGAGCGGACGACCAGCCTCAGCTTGATCGCGCCTCCAGCAACGAGCCGCGTCCGACCGGGCCGACTGCCACCGGAGATGATCAAGCCGAGACCGCCCAGCCGGCTGCTCCGGCGCCTGACACCGCCATCTCCGCCGACCCTTCGAACCCGTCTGCTGCTCCTTAGGCTGCCGTCTTGCCTTTACTTTTCCTGTCTCAATAGTCTTTGAAAGAACTTGTCAATTTGCACAATTCCACCCGCGGGGTGTATCTTGAATTTGGCCAGAGGCCTTTGTTATGTAAATATCTATCTGCCTTCTATCGTTCCTTGCTTATTGCTCTTTTTGACTTTTTCCTTTGCTGCCTTTCCATAGTCGCCGCTTTGCCAGACGAACAGCCGCTCCGCGGACTGCCGTAGGTCAAATGCTTGGCTACTTTAGGGAAGGCAAGTACTTGGCCTTTTAGAGTTTTTTAACAAGTTGGATAGAAGGTGGTGAGCCAACTATTCGAGAGTCGGCTCTGCAGAGAGAGGCTGGAAGCCGGCTTGGGCTATGCATATGCTTTGAGTCCTTAGCCATTTTTTCGTGTGTGTGCTCGTTCTTGCTTACTCTCTGCCTACCAACAGTCGCTCTGCAAGTTGTCGCTTTCGACAGGAGACGGCTTAAGCGCAGCACACTACTTGTCCGACTGCAGGAAGCATTTCATAGCGCAAGACAACAAGTCCCCGGGCCGACTAGTCGAACCCGGTGCCAAGCGGCATAGCAAAGAGTAACATACTTGGAGGCATAATTCTTATCATATAGATAACAAAAAGGGGCAGTCCCCGAGCTCATCTCGGGGGGCCCAAAGTCTCGGTACTTTAATACAAAGGATAGCGTGGTACATACTGCATCAACTGTAAAATCTTTAGAGAAGATTTGCGTTCCATGGTCGTTCTGACTCCTTGCCGGAGTCGTCCCTCTTGGGCGCTCGAGGCTTCTGAGCGTCGATTAGGTAGTAGGAGCCGTTGCCCAGCACTTTGCTGATGATGAAGGGGCCTTCCCAAGGCGCCGACAGCTTGTGCTGGCCGGCTGTTCGCTGAATCTGCCGGAGCACAAGGTCGCCCTCTTGAAACGATCTCGGCCTGACCTTCCGGTTGTAGTATCGGCGCAGACTCTGCTGGTAGATGCCGGACCGGCTGAGTGCCAACAGTCGGCCCTCTTCCAGCAGGTCGACACCGTCTTGACGTGCTTCTTGAGCTTCCTCTTCAGTGTACATGGTGACTCGTGGAGAGTCGAACTCTATGTCTGTTGGGATGACGGCCTCGGCACCGTAGACGAGGAAGAAAGGCGTAAAGCCGGTTGACTTGTTTGGAGTCGTGCGCAGACTCCAGAGGACGGCTGGCAGCTCGTCAAGCCAATAGCCGGCCGAATGCTCGAGCGGTTCGACCAATCGAGGCTTGATGCCGGACAGGATGAGGCCATTTGCTCGCTCCACCTGGCCGTTTGACTGCGGATGGGCAACGGACGCTAAGTCCAGCCGGATGCCCTGCGTCGCGCAGAAACGGGCCAAGGCGCCCTTGGCAAAATTGGTGCCATTATCGGTGATGATGTTGTGCGGTATGTCGTACCGCACCGTGATGTCGGCAATGAAAGTCACTGCAGTCGGACCATTCAACTTCTTGATGGGCTTTGCTTCTATCCACTTGGTGAACTTGTCCACCGCGACAAGCAGATGAGTTAGGCCGCCTCGGGCCGTCTTGAATGGTCCCACCATGTCCGGGCCCCATACTGCAAAGGGCCAGGCGATGGGGATTGTCTTCAGCGCGGAAGCCGGCTGAAGCGGCTTGGAGCGGAACTTCTGGCACCCCTTGCAGTTTTGGACTAATTCCTTGGCCTCTTCCAGGGCAGTCGGCCAGAAGAAACCGTGCCGAAAGGCTTTGGCGACGAGCGCTCTTGAGGCTGCATGGTGGCCGCACTCGCCTTGGTGGATGTCTCTGACAATTGCTTGGCCTTGCTCTGGCTCCATGCAGCGCTGGTAGACACCAGTAATGCTGCGCCTGACCAGCTCTCTGTTAATTATGGTGTAGGCTGCTGCTCGGCGTTGCACTTGCCGAGCCAAGATTTCATCAGTTGGCAGCTCTCTATTTACTAGAAACTTGAGGATGGGCTACGCCCATGAAGGTGCTGCTATTTCTTCGATTGCCACCACCGCGACTTGGACAAGGGCGGCCGGGCTGGGAGGCGGCGGGCTGGAGTCGGCGGTCGCTTGCTGGGTTGACAAAGTCCTTGGGCCGACTGGCGCAGTCCTCGGGCCGACTGGCGCAGTCCCCGGGCCGACTGGCGCAGTCCCCGGGCCGAGTTCTGAAGTCCCCGGGCTGGCTTCGACTGTGATTTTCTTGGGGCCGTCTGCTGGGGCTCTTGAGTCGGATCTGACTTTTTCGGGAGGAGCCGGCACAAAGATGGAGTCTGATTCTGGTGAAGGCTTGATAGACGGCTTAAGGAGGCACTGAAGAGTGACGCCAGATGGTATTGCTTGGTGGGTGGAGCCGACTCGTGCCAAGGCGTCTGCTTGATCGTTGTCGTTTCTTGGCACGTGAAGGAACTCGCACCCCTCGAAGTATCCGCTGAGTTGCTGCACCAGGAAGCGGTAGCTCGCCATGTTTGCATCTTTGGCGTCCCAGTCGCCAGACGACTGTTGGACCACCAAATCGGAGTCGCCATAGCACAGGATCCGGCGAATGCCGAGTTCTTTGGCAAGCTGGAGCCCATGAATGAGCGCCTCGTATTCGGCGACGTTGTTGGAGGCGGCGAACTGGATTTGCAACACGTATTTGAGCTTGTCGCCTTTAGGGGAGGTGAGGACGACGCCGGCTCCCAGGCCGGTGCGCATCTTGGAGCCGTCGAAATGCATCCGCCAATGGGTGGAGTCGGGCGCTGGCGGCAGGTACTGGGTCTCGGCCCAGTCGACGAGGAAGTCGGCCAGCGCTTGCGACTTGATAGCGGTGCGGGGCTGGTAGTAGATGGTGTAGGGAGCCAAATCTATGGCCCATTTGGCTACTCGGCCAGAAGCATCTCGGCTCCCGATGATCTCAGCCAGCGGGGCTGTGCAAACCATCGTGATTGGGTGCTCTTGAAAGTAAGGCTTCAGCTTCTTGGCGGCAAAATGCACACCGTAGCACATCTTTGGTAGTGGGGGTAGTTCTGCTTGGAGATCGACAGTACCTCGCTCAGGTAATATACCGGTCTCTGGACAGGGAGCGCATTGCCTTCCTCTTTGCATTCGACTACAATGACTGTGCTGACTACTCGGCTGGTGGCGGCGATGTACAGGAGCATGGTCTCTTTGGGAGTCGGAGCCGCCAACACAGGGGGAGTAGTCAACATCTTCTTCAGCTGGAGAAATGCTTCATCCGCCTTGTGGTTCCACTCAAAAAGGTGGTCTTCTTCATCAATTGATACAAAGGGAGAGCTTTCTTGCCCAGCCGACTGTTGAATCGGCTGATGGATGCCAAGCAGCCGATGAACTTCTGCACGTCTAACAGTCGGCTGGGTACCTCCATCCTCTCGATGGCCTTGATCTTCACAGGGTTGCACTCTATGCCGCGTTCAGAGACCAGGAAGCCAAGGAGCTGGCCAGCTGGTACTCCGAAAATGCACTTCTCAGGGTTGAGCTTGATCTGGAATCGGCGTAGGTTTTCAAAGGTTTCCTTGAGGTCTTCCTGCAGCGTCCCACGCTTCTCCGTCTTCACCACTACATCATCCACGTAGACGTGGGCATTCCTGCCGAGTTGCTTGAGGAGGCACTTCTGCATGCAACGCTGAAAGGTGGCGCCGGCATTCCTCAAGCCGAACGTCATGGTCAGGTAGCAGAAGGCTCCGAACGGCATGATGAAGGCGGTCTTCAGTCTGTCTGCCGGGTTCAGCTTGATCTGGTGATATCCTGAATATGCATCTAAGAAACTCAATAGCTCGCATCCGGCTGCGGAGTCTATCACCTGATCGATCCTTGGCAAAGCAAAGGGGTCCTTCGGGCAGGCTTTGTTGAGGCTTGTGTAATCGATGCACATCCGCCACTGCTTGTTTTTCTTCAGTACCAAGACCGGGTTTGCCAACCACTCTGGAAAAAACACCTCCATAATGAAGCCGGCCGCCAGGAGCCGGCTATCTCTTCTCCAACAACTCTTCTTTTCTCTTTTGACAGGCGGCGCAAGGGCTGCCTGACGGGCTTCACATCTGGTCTGACATGTAACTTGTGCTCGACGAATTCCGTCGGTACACCTGTCATGTCTTTAGGGGACCATGCAAAGATGTCTCGATTCTCACGAAGGAAATCGACAAGCTCGCCTTCCTATTGGCTGTCAAGGTTTGCACCCATGACAGCGTACCTCTCTGGGTGCTCCGGGTCCAAGGGTATCTTCTTGGTTTCTTTGGCCGGCTTGAACGAACCCTCAACTTCCGGCTCCTTGGGGTCAGGCGACATCTCTGGCTGCTTTCCGGCCATCGCCACGACCCGATCAAGGAGCCGCTTCTCAGCTGCGATCACCAGGGACTCGGCCAGCCGTCTGCTCTCGGCCGCGCAAGCGGATGACTTCCTGTAGTCGCTGGCTACGGTCAGAATTCCCTTGGAACTCGGCATCTTCATCTTGAGGTAGGCGTAGTGAGGAACCGCCATGAACTTGGCCAGTGTAGGTCGGCCAAGAAGTGCATGGTATGGGCTTTCAAGGTCTACTACTTCAAACCAGACTGGCTCTCGGCGGAAATGATCTTTGTCTCCGAAGAGAACGTCTATCAGGATCTTGCCGATTGGTGAGCAGGAAAGGCCGGGTACAATACCATGGAACACAGTCCGGCTGCTCTGCAGCTGTCTTTGCTTGATTCCTAGCTTCTCCATAGTATCTTTGTATAGGATGTTGATGCTACTGCCTCCGTCTATCAGCACTCTCGAAAAGCGGGCTGCCCGCCTATCAGTGGCCAAGGTAGCGCCTAAGACCAGGGCATAGGAGCCCGGATTCGGCATCACCTCTGGGTGATCCGTTCTGTTGCAACTGATAGGCTTCTCGGACCAATGCATACATTCTGGAGTATCTGTTGCCACTACATTTACTTCTTGCTGCTGCAACCGTCTGCTGCGTCGATCATCAGCCACACTGGTGAACACCACATAGGCTTCATGCTCTTCTGGGTACTCGTCTTGCACTGCACCGACTAGCCAAGTGGCCGGCTGCTGGGGCGGCGGTGGAGGCGGTGGCCCAGCAGGCGGCGGAGGGAGGAGGCCGTCTCCCTTGGCGATCCTGGTGAGCCAGTGGCACTTTTGGGTGGTATGGTTTGACGGCTTCGCGCCACTATGGAACTTGCAGGGACCATCCAGAGTCTGCTCGTAAGAGAAGGCCGGCAACTAGTTGGACTTGCCGCCTTTTTGTCGCTTGGCCGGAGGCTGCCCCTCCGGCTGTTGATCTTCGACTGTCGCAACCTGCCGACTGTTGGAAGTCGGCCGTTGGGCCTTGCGTTTGTTGTCGTTCTGTTGTTGTCGCCGGCTGGTGTCTCCAGCCAGAGTTCTGGGAGCCTGAGGGGCCACTTTGCCAGCCGCATTAACTTGAATTTCCGTCTTCATGGAGGAGTCGGCGGTGGCGTACTTGTCTGCTATGACCAGCAGTTCGTCGAGGGTTTCCGGCTCATCGCAGAGGAGCTTATGCTTGAGGAGGGTGCCTTCTCGGCACCCGGCGGTGAAGTACTCGATAGCCTGCACCTCGTGCACGCCCTCGCAGGAGTTCCGAAGCTCGCCCCAGTGCGTGAGGTAGTCGCATGTTAACTCGTCAGGGCCTTGCACGCACAAGGAAAGCTGGCGCGGCTTGGGAGGTCGCTTGTACGTGCTCGTGAAGTTGCGGATGAAGGCTTCGGTGAAGTCGACCCAGCTGTTGATGCTGCGGGGCTTCAGACTGTTCAACCATGTCCGGGCCGTGCCCTGGAGCATGAGTGGAACATACTTCATGGCAACTCGCTTGTTGCCGTTCGCTATGCTGACGGCCATGGAGTAATCAATTAGCCAGTCTTCTGGTTTCACTGAGCCGGTGTACTTGGGCGTGTCTCGGGGGAGCGTGAACCCTTTGGGGAAAGGCTCGTCTCGGATGCGGGGTCCGAAGCAAGGTGGGCCCAGCTCATCTTCTTCTTCCAGCGCCAGGGATCGATGGAGTCGGTCGATCCGGTGGCGGGCGTCATTCTCTCCAACTCCCTCTCGGCGACCAAGGCGACCACCGAGAGTCAAATGCTCAACAGGCGGCGGGGAAACTCATCGTTCTCTTCTTGGCGGGGGAGGCAGGTAGTCGTCCTGCCGCTCTACTGCTCTCAGACGGCCGTCTTGATCGCGCTCGATGGTGATGCGAGTCCGACTGCGACTGACAGCCGGCTCTTTGTCTTTTCTTCCACGGACTCCACCAGTCAGCGTCCGAGACGTCGCGCCCTGATCTCGGCGGGGAGGCAAGTCGTCGTTGGGTTGCTGCGGCGCATTGGTGCGGCCGCCGGCCACGTTCTGCGCAGCAACCGCATCGAGGAGCTGCTGGAGTCGCTCTGTCATCATGCGGCGTTCTTCGCCTTCGAAATTCTTTAGCTCGTCAGTTGCCGCTTGGGCGGCGCGGATGTTCTCCGCAGGGGTGGCGTATACGGGGCGTTTGGCCCCGAACAAGTCGGCGATGGTCGCGCCGCGTTGCCGGACCGTGCCTAGGCAGCTAGGCCCAGTCGGAGCCGGCGAGCCGCCCACGGCGCGATCCATTTCACGCTGGTAGGCTTCTGACAAGCGCCTCATGCTCGCCAGCTTCTTGGCGCCTTTGATGATCTTAAGGCGGCGTGTCTCCAGCGTCTCGGCGTCTGCGTCCTCTGGGATGGGCGCAGTTAGGTCTTGCAGGGCCGCGTCGAGCGGGTCCTGAGCTCCCTCACCGGAGTGCTCATGGTGACTGATGACGAGCACCTCTGTGACGGCGCTTCCGCCGCTCTCGTCGTGAGGAAGCGGCTCGTCGTAGACCACCACGTTGGTGGGGAAAGTGTCGAGCGACACGGCGTCGGAGTCGACCAGCATCGGGTCGGTGGAGCCTACGGACTCCAAGTCCACGGCAGGGTCGCCGGTGACGTGGAGTTGGTCGAGGTGGCCCGCGAGGAGGCTCTCGGGGCCACCCGTGCCTGCATCGGATGCAGGCTCGTGGAGAGGCGAACCTCGCCGATAAGTTCGGCGAGGCAGCTCGTTGCACAGGCGGCCTCAGCGCCGCGCAGCGTGTCGATGCAGACTCCGTCTGGTGAGCCTGGCTGGCTGCGCTCGCCAGGGAGGAAGAGAGTTCCCGTCCAGAACAGATCTCCGGATGACGGTGCACCATGCCCCACGGTGGGCGCCAAATGTCGGAGGTTGGGTGCGACATATGCCAAAGGATGGCTTATCATGGTGGGGGCGAGTAGAACGTCGCCGGTGCCTAGAAACGGGATGAGGCGAAGACATGCACGCTGGGGGATCTTACCCAGCTCCAGGGCTCTCCGAGGAGATAACACCCCTACTGCTGCTCTGCGGGGTCTCCGCATGATCACTAAGGCAAAGTGAATACAAGCTTGCTCCTAGAGCTGTTTCTGGAGGCAGGAGAGGGCAAGGATAGCTCTCTCCTTCCTATATGATCTATCTAATGCTAATGGATGCGAACCCTTTGCATGGGTGCCCTGGGGGGTTTATATAGGCCTACCCCCCAGGGTTACAATGGTAAAACCGGCTGGGTGCGGGTCCCAGCCGTTTGTCTCTGAGGCGCCGTCTTCTCCGCCAACTCCTGGGGCCCGCCGACTGGCCTGGTACGAGGGCGTCAGCCCGTGTCCATCGCGGGCGGGTCTTGCCGGTTGCAGATCACTGTAGCCGTGCTTCTAATGACGCGGGCTTGGTCATGGGGTCATGGAAATAGTGTCGCCGCCTGACGGGCGATCACTGTTGCCATTCCCCTGTCGCGTCTGGTTAATGGCGCGTGGGACCCGTGGGAGGGGCCGGCCGGCTCCAGGGGGTCGACTCCCAATGGGTCCGACTCTCGGTGCTCTTGTCGTCTTCAATACTCCCGCTGACTGGTAGGCCCCGCCGTCTTCGGGCCGTACAGACAGGAGGTCGTGGGTACAGGGCGCCGCCCCAAGGGCTGATGTCAGGGCTGGCATGGCAACAGTGCTGCGCCGGGCGGAGATCTCCGCGAGTACGGTGCACTATGGCCATGCTTGCTTTTAATTATCGGGCGGTTGGAAGTCGCGGGCCGACTCCCCATAGTCGGCTTCTTCGGAGTCGCCTCTGGGACTCGGCTTGAAAGGGAGTCGCCTCCGGGACTCGGCTTGAATGGGAGTCGCCTCTTGGACTTGGCTCATCTTGGAGTCGCTTTTGGGGACTCGGCTTATCGTGGAGTCGCCGCAGGTACTTGAGGGGCGCAATCTGCCCCGATGTCTTGAAAGATCCTGGGACTCGGGTTAGCCTACCCGTGGCCCATTACTCCGACACTATATGTGCATGTCATTTGCATTCCTGAAAAAAGTGTTGGCCAGTCCCATCTCAGTTTTAGCTCATATGATCTTAGCATGAACAGTAAAATCTGAAAAAAAATCTAAATATTCTAAAAAAATGGTGGCAAACTTTGACCATTGTTTTGAGTACTTGCCAAGTTTCATAAGGGAATGACATTCGTGCAAGTCGTGGCAAAAAATGAAATTTTGGAGCATTGATTTTTGTTTTTTTGCCGCGACTTCCACGAATGGCATTCCCTTATGAAACTTGGCAAGCACTCAAAACATTGGTCAAAGTTTGCCACCAAATTGTTTTAGATTTTTTTAGATTTTACTATTCATGCTAAGATCATATGAGCTAAAACTGAGATGCGGACTGCCCAACATTTTTTTCGTGAATGCAAATGGCATACACATATAGGTGATGCTTTTCTAAACATTTTGATATCTTATTTAAATTTTTCTGAGTTAGTATGAAATTTTTATGAAGTTTTCAAAGTGATGGTCAAACGGTCAAAGGGCAAAAGCATAAGAGGAGCAAAGTGGTTTGGGCAGGAACAAGTGTTTTCGGAAACTAGGGGTAAACCTGCCGAGTTGGACACAACTAAGGGCACCAAATTAATTATCCCTTTTTTTCAATTTTCAATTTTTTTCTATTTTGTTTTGATTTCGTAAAAATACTAAACCATTTGATAAAATGCTAAAATCAATTATGGGCACTTATGAAATTATTTCCAACGGCCCTCAACCATTATTAGTATTATTTGGGCAATTAAAATATGTATAGGAATTAAATGCCCAAATGCAAATACTTAATGGATTAATTCAAAAATCCAGAGTGACCTAGAAAATGTGCACCATTTTTGGCAGTGGTTCTAAACCAAGTCGAAAATGATGAACTTTTCTGAAAAGCATTCTAGGTTCATTGAAAGTATTTATGGTTGACCCTATTTAATTTAATTTTGGTGCTAGGGTTTGTCATCCCCATTTCAAATTCTTTTGAATTTAAACATGATGCAGCATGAGGATCAAACAAGACAACAGGGACTGAGCTAGGGTTGTGACAACTCACCCCCACTAAACAAGAATCTTGTCCCAAGATTCAAGATGTGAGGTAAGAAGACAGAAGGGACACAAAGCTAACACGACCTTCATGGTCCAACTTCCCTTCTCGAAGATGTCGAATCATTGCCTCAAACTGATCTTGAGGTTCTTGCTTTCGAGACCTTCATCAAACACAAGGACAGAGACAACTCTACAATGATGGATCATCTTAATGATCACAAGATCAACTCACGGAATGAGACGTAGAAACATCTCTTGAGTTGAGAGGCAAAACACACCTTGGAAAGAACGGAAGAAACAATTTGACAAGGGTTTTCAAGTAGCGAGAAGTTTATTGCCACGATTCCGTAACGGGGCACCTTAGGGAAGGTGACTCATAGATATATATTCCCTTAAGTGGCAAAAGGAATTACTTTTGATTCAAAGATCATTGAAATTCTCTATACCAGCCTTAGGCAATTCACAAACGATCGCTTAAAGAAGTTGAGAAGAATGGCATTCTTTGACTAGAATGGATGATGTGGATTACCTTGTTGGAGACAATGCAATGGATGATTTTGCTTATCATCGGAAATGGATGGAACCCATGGTAGGACCACTTTGAGGATGATCCCGATCAGTAATTACTGAGAAGGGTTGTCCATAGAAGAATGGCACAGCGGTGCAAGCTGGGAACAAGATGCAAATGCTGGGAATGATTCTAGTAACTGGGAAGAAACCCAATAGTAGAGAGTGAGTCCACTGTTAGAAAGGTTATAGCATAACCGGGGAAACTGAGAGCACTATGCAATTTAATGCCGACGATAAAACCTAATGCTTACGCGTGCTCTCAAGAACTTGATCATTTCCATATTCATCAAGGTTTTACCAATATCCGTGACAAGGATCCTGGCAACACAACATACAACCATGATGAATGGTGATGGATGATGCAGATGCAAAGGAAGATAACTCCTTCTCAGGTTTCACCTTAGCGAGGCCAAGGAAACAAAATTTGGATGATCGACCGAGAGACATTTAGCACTCCGCTTCTAATGTTCTCCTTGATGTACTAGTGTATCCCATTCATAGATATGGTTTGATATCTAGAACATCAAGTAAAAGGTCGAACTTCGGGAACACAAAAATCCATAAGGGACAACTAGGGAGTAAATCCTACGAAATCCTTATGGGGAGGTGGCCAACTTCCTCAATCATGATACTACAATAATGGTTCTTCTGGCTGGGTGTGTTGGCAACGACATCGACGTTACCGGGTTATAGAGAGACCAATATTATAGTTCTTGGGAAACGTTCCAACCATCATATCTGCCTGAAATTCAGATTTGGTTGGTGTCAGGATATTCCAGACTCATCAAGTCTAGAAAGAAAAATGAAAGTTTGCAACACAAATCGACGAGATGGCATTGCGAGATTCTCAGGAAATGGACTATGGTAGTAAGCTCCAAAACATGAGCGGGTTCTGCTATACACATGTGAACACGCTGTCCCAGACAAACATGATCACATGGTAGTCTTACAATATAACACTACCGAATTCTGGTAGGGAACCATCATTGAGGATATCGGAATCTTGTGCATGAACTAGTATTTGCACAACAACTCCTTTTCCTTGAACAAATCAGTCAGTGGCTAGGTGTGCTACGGAATTCATATGGAATGAAGATGATCAGTCTAACAGACCACAGAATACTTCGCATGTGCATGAATGACTTAGGATGATTCTGGAGTAAGCAAAACTAACTTTCTCGAATTCACGGCGGCAACTTGCATCAAATGCACATGAGCTAGAGGAAGTCACTTCTTTCATCCAGCCATATGCTTCATGAACGGATGTAAGTGCATCTAGTGCCACCCCTAGTTGGTTTTGGAGTATTGACGACAAAGTTGGTTGAGGGACTAATGCCTTTGTGAGAATTGCAGGATAACGCAGGTAGTGTCCCTCATTGATTCGGTTTACCTACCGGAGATGACCCCTAAAAATGTATGAAGACATTGAAGACAAAGGTGGTATGTGAAGATATTCATATTGAAGACTATGACATGAGAAGACATTGAGTGAAGACTATGGAGCGGAAGACTGTGTGATTTCGTTGCTTCCTTTTCTTCTTTGTTGAGTCATAAGAACCACCGTACTGTTAAGTTGAGTCCAAGTGAACTAAGTCAGAATGACTGAAGTGATGCTCAACCCAAATCCTATGTCTTCGAGCGAAGACAATGAGAGCAAATCTTATCCAGAGCTGGATGAGCCAGCTTTGCTTGTAGCCCAAGTAAAGTTGCCGTGTGTGTTTGAAATCTGACCGTTGGAACACGTGTCAGTTCCTTAGTGACCCAGGGTCATTTCGGACATATCAGGTCGAGTTGCCCAGTGGCTATAAATAGCCCACCCCCTACACCATAAATTGGTGGCTGCTCAGAGTTAGTGCACGGCTTTTGTCGTTTGAGAGCAACCCACCTCGAAGCCTTTGAGAGAGAGAAATCCTTGCGAGGACCAAGCCCAAACACCCAGAGCCAAAGAGTGTTAGGCATCACTGAAGTCTTTCTATCTGTGTGACCTGAAGACTTATTACACTTGAGGACTGTGAATCCTCCAGCCGGTTAGGCGTCACGTTCTGGGCATCCAAGAGTCATTGTGGATTGCCGGTGAACGAAGTCTGTGAAGGTTTGGAAGTCTACCTTGAAGACTTACCAGAGTGATTGGGCGAGGACTGGGTGTCCTTAGCTCAAGGGGAATAAGGTGAAGACACGGTCTTCTGAGTTAAATCTCAGCCTCCCTAACCAGACGTACAGTTGTCACAGCAACTGGAACTGGTCCAACAAATCCTGTGTTTTCAACAAGCGACTGGTTCTATCCCTTCCCATCCTTTACTTAGAATTTGTCTTCGTGAAGTCATTGCCTATCTGTCGTACATGTTTGACTTCATTGCTTGACTACTTTCGTTGATTGGCTTCATACTATCTTCCATCCTAATCCTTACTCTTAGCTGCTGTTAGTCCTGTGCTTTCACATCATTGCATACTTGACTATGGTTTGCTTACAGTAGTTTATCTTCCGCTGCATATCAATTAGGGCATTTCGCTTGTTTGTCTTCGAAACTTCCAAGTTTTGAAGACTTTCATAAAAATCGCCTATTCACCCCCCCTCTAGTCGATACTAGCACTTTCAATTGGTATCAGAGCAAGGTACTCCCTTGTTCTGTGTGATTCGGTTTAACAACCTGGAGTTTTAGCTATGTCGACTACAGTATAAGGAACATATCTTGCCCCACCTTTGACGGTCATGAGTATCCCCGGTGGAAGGCCATGATGAAGAAGCGACTCATGGCTATGGATAGCGAACTCTGGACCATCACTGAGATTGGCCTTACTGATCTATGCAAGATGGTTGAGGCCGACGACATTCGCAAGTACACTCTACTGAACCTTACGGCGAAGGATGTCATCTGCTCCCATCTGTCCCGAAATCAGTTCAGGAATGTTATGCACCTCAATCACGCGAAGCTAATCTGGGACCGGCTTTCTGAGGTCTATGAAGGTCATCATACTCGTCATGATCCCTGGTTTGAGGACTACAAGGAGTCTCTTAAAGAGATGACTTTTGCACCTGAATCGCCATCATCCTCACCATGCCTCATGGCAAGGGGTGATAAGGTAACTGAATGCTACCTCTCTGAATCTAGTGATGATGAATTTGGCCCCAATTATGTCAAGCTTGCTTCCCTTGCCACTAAACAACAAAGAGTCTTGGAAAGGGTTCAAGACATGCTTAGTAAGAGCGATGATATGTTGGGTGAAGAAATGGATCAGTCAAAAGCATTGGCTGAGAGTCTTCAGAGACTTCATTCCAAGTTTGACGCCCTTCAAGATCAACATAATGCTCTCTTGTCTGATCATGAGAAGCTTTCTTTTGAATGTCTTCAAAGGAAGCTAGACCTTGAAAAGATAAGAGTGGATTATGAAGATCTTCAGAAGGAGCGCGATTCATTACTTGCTCAACAAATCAGCGTTACACAGAAAGAATTTGAACCACCATGTCTAAAATGCATTGAGCGTGATAACGCTACATCTGTTGCTGAATGTTCCACTGCTGCTACTGTTTCATTGTCTTCACCTACTGATGTGGTTGCTAACCCCTCTGCGGAGGATACCACTACTATTGCTGATGAAAATGCTAGGTTGAAGACATTGCTTGAAACAGGGATGTATAAAAGTCTGAAAGGACATCAGACACTCTGCGATGTCCTCAAAAAGCAGATTCTGAACCGAAACCCTAGGAAAGAGGGTGTTGGGTTCGAGAGGAAAATGAATGTTGATGGCTCGTACTGGAAGCCTGAGCAGTACCCCAAAACCACATGGGTTGCTGCAAAGGAACCTTCAGTAGATCCATCCACTTTATCTGGCTTTACCTGTGCTAATCCTATTATCATTGATGAATCCTTTGATGCAAACTATAAGTTGTTCAAGAATCAGAATGGTGAAGTGTTTCCTAGGTATATTGGTACTAACTGCAGGAATGGACCACCTATGAAGAAGATCTGGGTACCTAAGCAGTACATTGAGAATCTTCCTGTGAATGTCGTCATGACACCACCAAGGAAGAAGACAAACCCCAGACCTATTGCTTCATATGGCCCAAAGGCTTCATACAGATACATGACTCACCCGAGTCACCCTAACGCCAATGTTTTGCAGGGAAATCATACTCAGACTCATGAATATGAGTGTGTATCTTCAAACCGCTATGTTCATAGAACTAAGAACTTTTCTGCTTATTCATATGAGTATCATTCATCTCCTGCAAGGCTATTTGCTAGGGCTCCAAAGCCAAAATTCTCAGATGCTGCACTTAGACTCATTGCTTCTAAGCCACCCCTGAAAATGTGGGTGGTGAAGAAGAACTAACTTTCTTTTGCAGAGAAAGGTCTCCAGCCTGCAATCAATGGCGTCCGATGCTATTGCTGGGGACCTAAAACACATTATGGACGCATGATAAAAAGTCATACTATATATTTCACACCTGAATCGCTTATCAGTCATACTATGAGTCCTAACTTTGATCTAAGCTATGACAATCCTTGTATGTGTCAAATGCCTATGCTTCACAACACTCTTTGTGAAGCCTATCCTCCTAACTGCATTGTAGGGTATGCCACCAAAAGCTTTAGAATGGATTATGGACAGCGGATGCACAAATCATATGACTTGATCGAAGTCTTCTCATGGACTCAACCTTACGTCCATCCGACAAGAGTCACATCACATTTGCTAATACTGGTAAAAGCAAGGTATTCGGTCTAGGTAGAGTTGCAATCTCAAAGGATCAACACATGGATAAAGTGATGCTTGTTGAATCCCTTGGTTTCAACTTAATGTCTGTCTCAATGCTTTGTGACTTGAACATGATTGTGCTATTCGGAAAATATCGTTGCCTTGTACTAATGGAATCTGACAAGTCTCTAGTCTTTGAAGGGTATCGGAAAGATGATCTATACATGGTAGATTTCTCAGCAGGTCCACAGCTTGCCGTATGTCTTCTCACAAAAGCTTCAGAATGCTGGCTCTGGCATCGAAGGCTGGGGCATGCTGGCATGAGAAACTTACACTCACTCGTTAAGAAGAAGCATGTCATAGGCATCAAGGATGTCAAGTTCAAGAAGGATCATTTGTGTGGTGCCTGCGAAGCTGGAAGGATGACTAGGGCAAAGCACCCCTCGAAGACAATCATGACAACATCTCAACCCTTCGAGCTGTTACACATGGACTTATTTGGACCTACTCACTACTCCACCCTCACAACAACTACTTGTCTCTATGGCTTTGTCATTATTGATGACTACTCAAGATACACATGGGTGCATATAATTCTCTACAAGACTGAAGTGCAAGATGTCTTCAGATGCTTCGCCAATCGAGCAATGAACAATTATGGCGTGAAGATCAAGCGTATCAGAAGTGACAATGGCACTGAATTCAAGAACACCGGACTTGATCTTTATCTAGATACAATGGGAATCACTCATGAGTTCTCTGCTCCATACACACCTCAGCAAAATGGCATCGTTGAGCGCAAGAAAAGAACCCTCATTGAGATGGCTCGAACAATGCTCGATGAATACAAGACACCAAGAAAGTTCTGGCCTGAAGCTATTGATAGAGCATGTCACATCATCAATCGTGTATACATCCATAAGCTTCTGAACAAAACATCCTATGAGCTCCCTACTGGCAAGAAGCCAAATGTCAGCTACTTCAGAGTATTTGGAGCTAGGTGCTGGATCAAGGATCCCCATCACAAGTCAAAATTTGCACCTAAGGCTCACGAAGGCTTCATGCTTGGCTATGGAAAGGACTCGCACTCCTACAAAGTCTTCAATCTCTATCTCTACAAAATCGTCGAAACTGTGGATGTGCGATTTGATGAAACAAATGGTTCACAAAGAGAACTTCTGATAAGTACACTAGATGAAGCTCCGCCAAGCGAATCAATCAAGCTGATGGGAACTGGTGAAATCATGCCCTCTGAAGCACAGCCTGAAGAGGAACTTATCATTTCTGCACCTAACCAACCTGAAGACAATGCTCAGACCGAAGACAATCCTCCCAATGATGAGAATGATCAGCAAGAGAAAAATCTTCGTCCAGTTCATCCTCGAGTTACAAATGAAGTTCAAATTGAGAAGATAATTGATAGCATCAATGCACCTGGTCCACTTACTCGCTCAAGAGCAACACAGCTAGCAAATTTCTGTGGGCACTTTTCGTTTGTATCAATATCAGAACCCAAGAAAGTTGCTGAAGCCTTTATGGAACCTGAATGGATTCAAGCTATGCAAGAAGAACTTCAACAGTTCAAGTTGAACAATGTTTGGGAACTTGTCAAGAGACCTGACCCTCGCAAGCATAACATTATTGGAACAAAATGGATATATCGTAACAAGCAAGATGAGTATGGTCAAGTCGTCAGAAACAAAGCACGTCTTGTGGCTCAAGGATATACTCAAGTTGAAGGAATTGACTTCGATGAAACATTCGCTCCTGTTGCTAGGCTTGAAGCTATTCGCATACTGCTGGCCTATGCTAACCATCACAACATCTTGCTATATCAAATGGATGTGAAGAGAGCATTTCTCAACGGCAAGATTGAAGAAGAAGTATATGTCGCTCAACCACCGGGCTTTGAAGATCCAAAACATCCTGATATCGTGTACAAGCTAAACAAAGCACTCTATGGCCTCAAACAAGCACCCCGCGCTTGGTATGACACGATCAAAGACTTCTTGAAGAGCAAAGGCTTCAAACCTGGATCCCTCGATCCCACACTCTTCACGAAGACATATGATGGTGAACTGTTTGTGTGCCAAATATATGTGGATGACATTATCTTCGGCTGCACCAACCAGAAGTATAGTGATGAGTTTGGATACATGACGCAAGAGCAATATCAGATGTCCATGATGGGTGAGCTGAAGTTCTTCCTTGGTCTTCAAATCCGTCAGCAAAGAAATGGCATCTTCATATCTCAAGAAAAATACCTCAAAGATTGCCTGAAGAAGTTTGGAATGGAAGACTGCAAAGGTTACACGACGCCAATGCCAGCCAAACACCATCTTGGTCCCGACGACAATGGTAAAGAGTTCGATCAAAAGGTATACCGCTCCATGATTGGTTCTTTACTTTATCTATGTGCATCTAGGCCAGATATTATGCTTAGTGTTTGCATGTGTGCTCGGTTTCAAGCGGCACCAAAGGAATCACATCACTTAGCTGTGAAGCGAATTCTTCGATATTTGGCTTACACCCCAACACTCGGATTATGGTATCCAAAGGGCTCAAAATTTGATTTGGTTGGATTCTCGGATGTTGATTATGCTGGTGACAAAGTGGATCGCAAGTCTACATCAGGCACATGTCACTTTCTCGGTCGATCACTTGTATGTTGGTCTTCAAAGAAGCAGAACTGTGTATCACTCTCAACTGCTGAATCTGAATACATTGCTGCTGGATCTTGTTGCGCTCAGCTTCTATGGATGAAGCAAACTCTCAAGGACTATGGCATCAATCTGAAACAAGTACCTCTCTTCTGCGACAACGAAAGTGCCATCAAGATAGCCAACAATCCAGTCCAACACTCGAAGACAAAGCACATTGAAATTCGTCATCACTTTCTCAGAGATCATGTCATGAAGAAAGATATTGACATCATTCACATCAACACTGAAGAGCAACTAGCAGATATCTTCACAAAGCCCTTGGATGAGAAAAGGTTTTGCAAGTTATGGTGTGAGCTAAATATCTTGGAATCCTCAAATGTCCTGTGATCAGGCACACATCCTAACACTTATGCATATTGACGACTTAGATGAGCAACACACAAAGTAATATGTATCTTCAATCAATGAAGACTTACACTCTTTGTGTGAACACATTAACATGGAATATGACTTTGGAGCGCCATGATAATTGTGCGCCGTGTCTGGGTCCAATACTTCCTATACGGTGGGTAACGCCACCACCAAATTTCTTTGTTTGAAGTGTTTCAATCATGGTGTTATTTTTGCAATGACTTCGCATTTGGTTTGTCTTCAGTTTCAATTTATCTTCATGATTTGATTGCTTTCTGATATATATATATATATATATGTATGTTAGTGTTCTGTCCTCTACAACATTCACTTATAGCTATGTTTTCCTATTTGAATCTTTTGAACTAAGTGAATGTGATCGGACCCTAATCTCTCTATGCTTTCTATCTGAAACTCTATCTGTCCAAATCATGTGCATTCTGTTGAAACTATCGAATGTCTTCTCCGCGTCCTAGTCAGCAGAAGGCACAGAGACAAACATTAAGTCTGTTTTAAATAACTCATCTTTATTGTTGAAATCTAGAGAAGCCGGAACAACCATCCGACATGCCTGGCGGGCGTGGGAACGTCGGACAACTCTGAGTATGTTGCATGCTTGCCACGTGTCCCTCAGATGTGAACCGCCAGGGGCACCTGCGTAATTGCGTTGTGCCGCACACCTCCTTATAAATACTTGTCCCCTGCGGTAAAGAAATCCTTCTTCCACCTCTCCACCTCGTCAAAACCCTAGCGCCACCGCTAGCTCTCGACGATGCCGGCGACGAAGCGCTTAGCTGCCGCAACTTCTCCGACGCCGTCCTCACGCTAGCCGCGAACATCGTCCTCTCCGCCGTCGCCGTAGGTGTCCTCCGTCGCCAAGTTAGGGCACGGTGGATTGAACTACTCGGTCTCCTGTTCATCCATCTAGCAGTTCTTCGTGTGGTAAATATAACTCTATTTTTACTGCCTTTTTGATCTTCATAGATTCATCCTATCTACCAAAAGTGGTTTCTGCCTACACAATGTTAGATCTATTCTGTTTGCATCTCATACTGCCTAGTCTATTCACTTGAATTTCATGTCTAGTTTGATTCCTCACTTGTACTTATTCACGGATTCGTACAAATCTGGAACCAACTCACATCACATAAGTGAATGTCTTCGCATCATGAGGTCAATGTCTTCAAACTGATTTATCTTCAAAATCTTCTGAGAATGCATATGACCTCTTCTCCTTCCCTCGCATCTCTAATGCTGTCACAGGTACATGTCCGTGGGAGAATCCCTTGGTTCTCATAGTCTGCATTCGTTTGTAGAATACTTACAGCATCACATTAATTCTCCCGAAGCCAGTTCCTATTTGACCAGCAAGCGTAAGTCTTTGAAGCCTTTGAACGTATTGAAGCCATTCAGTTTGAAGTTCATGGCTACAGAAAAATCAGTAAGGAAGGGTGGCAGACAACATCGAGGGGGTACATCAAAAGATCTGCCTGATGACCTCGCAGAACTCTACAAGACAGATCCTGAGGAGAATTATCATCAGCGCAAGACACGAATCCAATGGATTCGATGCTATTGGGTTGAAGAATGGTTCAAGTACAAGTTCGTGACCAAGGAATATGCAGAGAAGAATGCTATCAAAAGTCCTTGGGGTGATATTCTCTATCGAGGCCTTCAACCCAAGAACAGAGCTGAAGCTATTGCACAGGGTTTCTATCCCTGCATGGTCCGAGGACCTCAGCCTGCAAATGCCGACCCATCATCATTACTCTGGTGTCGTGACGATACTCTCTTCAAGCGCAATTTCCAGCACGCAAAGGCTTCGGCCAAGGAAAACAAGAAGTCATTGGGATTAGACTTCAACCCTAGTCCCTCTGCTCCCCGTGCTGATGGCTCACGTGATGCTGATCCCAATATCGTCGGCCCCTTCTCCAACCTTGATGGCCTCATTACTTACATCTTGGTCCAAGGTGCCAGAGTAGATCATTCTGACAATGATGCTGACACTGATGAAGCCCCAGCTCCTCCTCCGAAGCCGCAGAAGCTAAAGAAGCCTAAGGCTTCAAGATCAGCTGCACCACCAAAAGCTTCACGTGCGAAGCCACTGGCCACTGCCCCTCTTGAAGACAATGTGCAGTCTGAGGATCAATCACGCATCTCCAAGAGGACGGAGAAGAAAAAGCAAATTGTTAGGCATACTGATCAGATCCTGACTCCAGCTGCCATTCTGCATGAAGAACCCATCGATCTGTCCAGCGATGAAGATCTTGCAGATGATGCCCTTGAGCAACTGATCAAGAGCAAGGAAGAAGCAGAGATCTTCAACTACTTGCCTCTCTTTGATGTGGCAATCTTCCATAACTTCATTGATGAGTGGTTCGACACCCCAAATCTCAGCTTTGAAGATCTGCAGCTTCCCATTGGCCTCAGCGTCGCCTTCAATGGCGCCATTGCTTCTGAGCTAGCTCTTGCTCAGCGCATTGTTGAGCTGAAGAACAAGATTGACTATGAAAAGGCTCAGTTCAAGAAGCATGTGGCGAAGCTCAGTGTGCAAGATGTCAGAAACTTCAAGGTCATGCTGCATGAGCTTAAGGAAGCTTTTCTTAAGAAGCGCGAAGAAGCTCAGGGCTCTCGTGAGCGCATGAAGAGTTTGGCTGACAAATGTGTGCTTGCCTACAATGAGGCTGAGAAGCGCAAGTCTCTTGGCCGTCCTGGCATTGACCCCAGGATGGCTGCAAAGAAGAAGAAGCCATCAACCGCTCCACCTGCGCCTTCAAGTCAAGAAGCACCTCGCATTATCTTCCCAAGCAGCATGACTGGCTTGAAGCCAAAGGTCCTGTCAACCGCTTCAGAACAGAAGAAGACGAGGGCTGCTGAGGCTGAAGCTAGAAAAAAGAAGAATCCTGAAGCCTCTAATGCAGCTCCCTCCAAGAAGAAGCGCAAAACCAAGAAGACTAGGGCTGCTCCCACAGAGCCCTTAGTTGTTGAACCCATTTCAGTGGTTCGCCCTGCGTCTGATCATCAAGAAAGACGGATGATAGTTAATGAGCCTGCTTCCACAGAGGTTCATGAAGCTGTAGATATTCCAGCAGCTGAACCCAACGCTGCTGAAGACATTGGTCAAGATGACAATGTTGAAGATGATGAAGTTCTTCCTCAGATCGAACACAACCTGGTATCATCGCCTGTTCTTACGAACAACGAACTCATCAGCATTGGTCGTCCTCTGACGCCAATTGCTTAGGATGCATCGTGGGCTGATCACCCACAGCAACAAGACTCCCCAAGTACTCCCCCACAACAACAACAAGTCACACCACCTGTGCAAGAAGAAGATGAAGACTTTGAGGCCCAGCCAACTCCATCTCCAAAGGCGTTGCCAGTATTTCGCAGGCTTCGCAAAGGACAAAGGCCTCAAGTCCCTCTTTCGAGCGTTCCAGAAGGAGAAGTGCAACACCAACCTGTTGCCCGTCAAGTGTTTTCTGAACCCACTCCAACTATGAATGTCTCCGTGTCTGAAGCCCAAGCTGCTGAAGACAATCCGGCTACATCAGCCGATGAAAGACAAGAAGACGTACGTGTT